>NC_088297.1:2212990-2412990 GCF_032854445.1 Liolophura sinensis | reverse complement strand
ACTCTCTCCGGCTTTCTCCCACTTCACCCGGATAGTGCCGGAGGACGATCGCGCGTAGAAAGATACGGATATTTTCTCGAATCTCTTCAATCCAACCATCATTTTCTCTGAATGATTCTGAAACACTGCAGAAGCTAAAACAAAAACAATCAAAACACGAGTGTTCAAACGTGAAAACTGAGAGTTAATAGTTCAACATTTTTATTCGTTTTGTTTTTATTGCCTTCCATTGGAAGACAACTTGAACAGCATTCTAATCTTTATGAGGGTGCACAAGTGTTTAGCGAACTGTCAGTAAACAAAACGACATTTAAAACCACTATATATAGTACAAAATGTGACATTCAGAAATATGAGTTTGGAGTTTCGAGAACTATTTTTGTCGTCAAATGTAAAAATCGTTCCATTGTGCCGTGTGAATGATGAAAAATGTGAGGCAACTGAGTACAGACTAATTTACTAATCACCTCTTTCTATTTAAGAGGCACATATGACAACTATTTCCTCTATGAATTTCTCCAGATCACACAACGTTCAGACTCTCAATGTTCTCTTTCATTCATCTACTGCAAATAGCTTTTCATGACACATTTTACAGGCCCCCATTTTACAGTGAATGGGATCAAAAATAGGCGTGTGTCATCTTTAACCTGTTGCATTATGCAGTTGATTTTTTTTCTACTTTCGATGATAAAAGAGTTCGAACTCAAACCTCCTGTTTTGATTAATCTCAAAATCACAAGCGATAACAAGTTCTGTATGCCATGTTTGTTTGATTGATTTATTTATTTGATTAATGTTTTACGCCTTACTCAAGAATATTTCTCTTATACAACGGCGGCCAGCATTATGGTGGAAGGAAACGAGGCAGAAAACCGAGGGAAACGCACGACCATTCGCAGGTTGCCGGCAGACCTCCCCACGTACTGCTGCCGTGTTCGTTTGTACGGCGTCGTTTCTTTAGTTTGAGTGACGTCAACATGTTAGTTTGTGTGACGTCATTATGTTAGTTTGTGTGACATCATCATGTTTTCTGTGTGACACCCCTTACCTCGTGCTGAAAAGTCTCAGATGTGACCGATCTTCTATGGCGGCTAATGTTAGAGAGCTGCCAGTGTAATAAAAATGAAGATAAAGGAAAGATAAAGCACACTTTGAGCATGCAAGACTTCCATTAAACGGGGTTATGTCATACAAATCATACAACACTTACTTAGAGGAGCTATATAGAGCTGCTCTGTTTGGGAAGACTTGACGCCGTTTGTCGCTGAACACACGTAATCTCCCGTGTCTGTGTACGTGAGTATCTCAGGCAGAGTGTAGGTGACGGAGATCCCGTTTGTCTGGGTACCCAGACTCTGTATGTGGGTCGCTCCCAGGCGATGTTCCCACGTACTGAAGGTGTGGACATTAGGAACACCCTCGGCTGTACAGGTTATGGTATGGGCGCGCTGGTCATACGCTACTTTTACATCGGATGGGTCTGAAGTATTGACAGTTTTATATCGACATATAGATTCTTGTATAGACAAGGAAGTACAAACGCTGGAATTTATTCCCCGTTTAATGGTATTTGTTATATTTGTTTAAGTAAATACAAACGTCGAAGCTGTCTAGCTGTCGACTACAATATGCATACTTACACTGTACAATGAGCTGTACAGCCGTTTGTCGTGTCCCGACACTGTTATTGACGTTACACGTGTATTCGCCGACGGCTGCCCTCAGTACATTCTCTATCCTGTAATCAGCTGATGAACTCTTGACCTCTGCACTCCCTGACTTTCTCCACTCAATCGCGGGTAGGGGATTCCCTTGAGCAGAGCACCGTAAGGTGACTATTTCGTTCTGTATTACCACAACAGGAGTGGCAGTATTTGGTGAATCCAAGACTACGACACAAAAGAAAATCTCATATAAATACTTTCAACGGAGTCAAATAAAACATAACAGGAGAGTTGGTCTGGTTTTTAGAAAATACATGAATGTAACTCAGCATAGAAATCCCGTCAGGGCTCCTGCTTGTATGTCGAGTGAAGAAAACATATGTCTGTATGGCAAGTGAAACAAAAACATAACGTATCTGCCATGTATATATTACAAGTTTGAGAGGAACACCGGCAGCAATCTGAAAACTTAACTCTAACCACAAATTTACACCGCCTCCGATATTTCCACTTGGAGTACATGGGAATTTGTAAAATAATATAAATACAAAGACAAAATCATTGATACATGTAAAGGGTCGGTTCAAACTGGCAACATGAGACATCCAACCTATGATCCAATCTTAACAGATATTACACCTTTGCAACACGTAACACCACATGGAAACTTCGAGAGTTCAATGCAGACTGAGGAAAAACGGTGTTTTTATACGAGTTACATATTAAAAGATAAAATAATGTGCCGAATATATTATCACTGAATTCATTCTTGGCTTTTAACTATTTAGACACAAGTCTAACTTACAGAAGACATTTAGTGTTACAGTGGCCGTCGATGTGCTCAGGACACTCCCATTACTGTACTTGTTTATGGCTGTACAACTGACGCTCCTCATGGATCTGTCTGCTGTCAGATTGTAGCTTGATCCCTTCCCAGATCCACTGCCATTATCCAACGTCCAGCTGTAGGATGGAGCAGGGTTAGGCCGTCCAGTCACCGCACATGTTAATGTTTTAGGTGTCCCCTCTGTCAGAGTTACCTGCCCCTCACTGGCCTGCTCGATCATGGCCCCTGTGATCCTGACTGTTTTTAGTGGATTGATTCATGACAAATGTCTATTTTAGAACCAAGATACCAAAGACTGAAGTACAGAAAGTATTCAAGACGCTATACCGGAGATTTTTTTTTGGCAAAGAATCTATATGTGTTAATCAATAAAATTGTCTGTATTTACTCAAAGTAGTTGAAATTATTACCTTTCTGTAAAAATCAGACTCGTCCTTATAATCTTTATTGTGCTAAAATGATTCTAATGGCTGAAAACGGCCTTAGCAATTGTGAACTGTAAGACGCACACAGAGAGGACTGATGTTTTATGAAAGAAAATTATATGGGTTATTCTACAAATGTAGCAACGATTTCACCGGGTTTGCTGTGATGAATTTTTTTTTTTGGCCCCTTTAAAGTTACATTTGAGTAATCAGAAAAAGGTTTAAATTGATACAGACAGGGAGTGTTTAGAGCAACACATTGGTTTTCAATGATATAAGATGATTTTACCAACATGCTGGGCAAGAACTGTCACAAGAACATCCAAAAATTTGTAGAATAAAGATTGTTGATCAATTTTTAATTTTCAGTCACCTAACACCCTGACAGTTGTCCTCTGTCTACCCCTTTCTGGTCCTGTAGCGTAACACGTGAACGCCCTGCCGTCTTCTCTCTGACGACTGAGGGAGCTGATGCGCAGGTTATTGCTGCTCCCCACAAGGCTAATTACATCCTTCCAGGGATGTTATCTTTGAGGACTTGACCATCGGTTCTGGTTAAGAGGGGATTATTAGCAATACTCCACCGCAGATTCCCCTGTATACTGACAGTACAGGGCAGGACCACCGCCCCTCCCTCAAACCCCTCCACGACCCTGTGAGCCAACGCCATGTCCACGGTAACTGAACACAGTACTGTTTAAACATAAGGTTAATTGTATCATCTTTAAAGGAAAGTTACAAAATATGACAACTTTCTTCAATCGGACAAGCCAGAGGTATGCATAAACACACTTGTATTTGAATTGGTTGTTAGACTTTTGAACATACACAGTTCAATGTATGTGAGTGTGTGGATGCTGTGCTGAGAAATACTAACCATGTAACCACCGTTTAGGTCCGCTCACCTCACAAAATGTTTTTACTTGAAAGAAAACATCAAATACAATAGTAACAGTAATACGTACGTAAGTGATGTAAATCTGTAGATCAGTAGAAAAAGAAAAGTTGAAATAAAAACACATAAATACAAAGATTTACTCCAGCTCAGTTAGATGTCATTCACAAATTAGGTGTAATTTTTTAAACGTAACGATTTTTGGCCTCGTCAGCTTTACCGTGTACAGCGCAGGCAAGCTTCGTACGTGTACCAAAAATCTACGTCATTTCTAATCTGTAAGCTCAATTTGTTGGATATGTGTTACCAACGAGTGTTACCCATTACACATTTGCACCCATGAGGCCTTGCACAGAGCCCATTGATCAGAAAAAGTCAAGGTTATCAACAGGTTTTCACCCAAACCATACGAGCTTACTACTGATGTGCTTATGACATCAGACTGATTAGAGCGCAGGAATGGGTTAATAATATCTTCTCACGTTCGGCCGGAGAAGAAGCCAGCATAAACTTGACTTGAATTCAGAACTACCGCATTGGTGAGAGGCTCGCGGGTCATTGCGACGCGGTGACATGCTAACCACCTCGCTCACGGAGGCTACGGACATACACCTAATGACTCTTCGTTGTACTTAAATTGTTAAGTACGGTGTGAACTTTCAAGAGTACGTACATACGTACATGCCTTATTTGAACATCTTAAGGAATGATGAGCTGAGTTAGTAAATTTGCCCTAGGTTTTCACAGTGAAAGGATGCCTTGGTTTGAACAAACCGAACGAGGCAGCAAAGTGCCATTTTCGTCAAGTCTCATTTTTTGTCATATTGTCATATTTTTGTGCTCTTTTTGCGACATTCGTGGTGCGTTAATATAACATATACTGATACACCATATAGCTACATTCTATAGTTTACGGACGTATTGAACATAACAAACTATAATTACGGTAACCTAAAACATTAACCTCACATCTTGTATACATTCACCAAACCAAGTTTAACGAAAAATCACCGAACACCGACACCTTCTCAGGTGATATTCACCAGGCCCAGAGCTAACAAAAGTGATTATTGTAAATGCCCTAAAGGAGGATAATTTAGCAATAAATATAAACCTTTGTTGAGCAGGTAGGAATTTTTGTGAGGATATGTCGGCAGAACTGGGTGTATAGTATCAAATGGGCCTCTAAGGCCTAGTGGTTAGTTTCCTAGCGGAGCAAATGTACAATCACCTTTCACCAATCTGATCGCTGTGAGTTCCAGCAATTGTCGGCTTCCTCTCGATTGTCGTGTGTTTCCCCCGGGGTTTCTCCCCAACATAATGCTGTGCGGCGCGGTATATGTGAAATATTCTTAAATAAATAAATATACCTCAAAGGAGGTGATTTGATTTTATTTATTGATATGATTGGTGGTTTACGCCGTACTCAAAAATATTTCACTCATACGACGGCGGCCGGCATTATGATGGGTTGAAACCGATCAGAGCCCGGGGAAAACCCACGACCATCGGCAGGTTACTGACAGACCTTCCCACGTATGGCCGGAGATGAAGCCAGCATGAGCTGGACTTGAACTCACAGCGACCGCATTGGTGAGAATGGTCATTACGCCGCGCTAGCGCGCCAACCGACAGAGCAACGGAGGCCCCGAGGTGATTTGAAGTGTAACAGGGTTCATTGGTTACACAGGGCTAGACAACATAAGCATTGCATGCGAATTGATTTGATTACCCGCCCAGCTTTCCCGTACAGACGTGCCGCTAACAATGTCTCGTGGGCATCCACAAGACACTCCGCCGCCTCAACAACCATTCCGCAGTTCACCAAGTACAACTTTGCAGCCGTGAGGAATTCTTCTCTCATCTTGGAAGGGTTGGCCTGTAGTCCACGGGCCCGGCGGGACGCTGCGTGTGCCATAGCCACGTGTTCTTGAGCTCGATCCCCAGCTTTCTGATAACATTTGATGGCCATGTCATATGAATGGCGCTCCATGAACTGGTCGCCTCTCCAGGTCCAGTCGGCCGAACTGGACATTTGTGCGAATGTTTCTTGTTCAGAATCTGAAAATATTTTTTGTGAGTAATTACAAATGTTGGTTAGGTGAAAAATTGGGGTTTTTTTGGCATAAAAAAGGGCCATTTCAACCTTTTCTTTCTAAAAACAAATGTAACTTGCACATTCCATGTATACATAGCTGAATTTGAAATTTGAGGAGTATACCTTCGGCTGAAGTAATCGTTCGCACCAAGCCTCTCGCTTTGAAGTAATCGAAAACCGAGGCACGACTTTTCTCGTCTTCATCGTAAATCCACAGATTGACACGGGCCCGGGTTATCGCTGTGTACAGCCGCTTGAACTCCGAGCACAGAACCCTGTGCTTCATAGGGTTAAATGCCAGTGGTCGGCAAGCTGACGTCTGTATTGCTTCTGAAAACCAGCGGTAAAAACATATTATTATTATTATTATTATTATTATTTAGTATATTGATTTGAATGCTGCTTGTCGATTTTTGGTTTTGCATGCACTAGTAATGCTCGTGTTAATTGTTATGTACTAATATTTTATTCAAATAAACTTACGGCCAAAAGAAACTTTACAACTCCGTGAGTTAACTTTAACCAGACTTTTTAGGAAATTAATACCAAATTATTGTAGGAATGTGCGACAAGCGTCATATACACCCACACGAATTTGTTTTGAGACAACGAAGAAAGTTGAAAAATCACGTAACCCATATATGGCCGCAATTTCACATGTAATAAGTGTATAAAAACGTTATACACGGTGGGCTGGATTTCCACACTGACTAAAAACCACCAAAGTAATGCCTCGATTGACTTCACAACAACGCAAAGGCCCTGGGTGTGGTATCCATGGGAAACACCCAAGCCCACATTGCAAGGGCCTTTGACTGCTCTCGTGTAACTGTGTTAGACTTGATGCAAAGTTACAGACAGACAAAGCAGACATCGGAGCGGCCAAGAACAGGCAGGCCTAGTGTAACTACACCCAGAGAGTGAGTGAGTGAGTGCTTGGGGTTTAAAGTCGTACTCAACAGTTTTTCAGTCATATGACGACGAAGGAATCCTTAGGGTGCATGCACGTGTAATGTGCCTCCTTGTTGCAGGACGGATTTCCACCGCTCTTTTATTTAGTGCTGCTTCACTGAGACGACTTACCGAAGGCAAGTAAGCCGCCCCGCCCGAGCCATTGTACTGATATGGGTCAACCAGTCGTTGCACTATCCCCTTCATGCTGAACGCCAGGCGAGGAAGTTACAACTTCCTCTTTTACAGTCTTAGGTGTGACTCGATCAAGGATTGATCCTGGATCTACCGGTCCCGAAGCGAACGCTACGCCCAGAGAAGACGGGTAGCTGCGCACCTTACACCTGAGGAACCGCTTCTTAACAGTGCCGTCATCGTCAGTCAGCGCCTTAGGTCACTGGGTCAGTCAGTAGACCGTGTCCAGGAGACTCATGGCTCATGGAATTAGGGCCTATCGACCATTCAGTGGGCAGTTCTTGACAGCCGAACATTGTTGCCAGAGACTGCGATGGCTCGATTTGTACGCCGTTGGCAGCGACGTCATTGGCAACATGATGTTTTCACGGATGAAAGCCGCTTCGGTCTGTTTCGAGTCGATGACAGACAAGGAGTTTACCGTCGAAGAGGCGAACGAACGGCTGCATCATGCATTTAGGAGGTGGTACCTGGTGGCGGCAGTGTGATAGTGTGGGGTGGGATTTGTGGAGAGGAACGGACACCACTGGTCATTATCTACTGGAACCTAACGGCTCAACGTTACGTGGAAGAAATTTTACGTCCTGTTGTCCTGCCATGCCTTCAACAGCAGCCCCGTGGTGTCCAGTATGCCAACGCCAGACCCCATACAGCTCGAGCTGTGCAGAACTTCCTGGACGCCAACGACGTCAAAGTCTTGCCGTGGCCTGCACGTTCCCCAGATATGCCCCCCATAGAACACCTTTAGGATATCATTGGTCTTCGATTAAGATAGCGGCCACACCTTGCAGCCAACAGACCAGAACTGACGTTCGCTCTCAAAGATAAATGGCAACGAATGCTACGTCATCTCATAAGACAACTGTCTTTTTCTCTGCGTCGGAGAGTTTTCCCATTTATTGAAGCAAGGCGTGGCCACACGCGATATTGATGGTTTTGATATTGACTGATTTTAAAAAATAATCAACTTTTTGTATACTCTGCCCATTGTTAACCAAGATGTAATGGCTATTTTTTTTACCCCTGCTCTGTTTGTTTACTTGTGAAATGATTTGAAGGCTGCTTTGTCCGTTCTTACTCAAGACTTTCAATATCTGAAGTCATCGGTCTTTTCGATATATTAAGCTTCAGTCATCCTGTTTTTGGAATGGGCAAAAGTAATTGATTTGAGCTCTTTGTAAAGTTTCTTTTGGCAGTTTAATCAATTGGTATAGCGTAATAATTACTCATGGATTAAAGAAAAGCTATGACTGTTTCCGAAATTAAATGGTCAGTGAATGAAAGCATGCAGACCTAAAGCATGGAAAAGCTATGTTTGTTTCCGTGTTACAGGTTAGTAAATACAAGCATGCAGATCTAAAGCATGGAATCTAACATGGGACGAATGAAAAAGATCTGGTATCTACAGACTACCGTGGATTATAGTAAAATTTCACCATTTGACATATACTGTAAAACATGACCCTCCTATATTACATTCGTCTTACCGCGATTAGATAGTCGTATGAAAATAGAACAATTATAATTTATTTCTATTTCGTCAGCAAAGCGTTATGTTAAACTCTACATATTGTTCTATTTGATCGAACTGTGAAAACAGGGTTGGAAATAAATATGAAAAAATACCATTCTTTAAAACGATACCTTGATCGATCTCTACCGGTGCAGGTGTACTGGGCCCAGCGGCCTGGGGTTCGTCTCTAGCAGTCGCCAATCGGTGCAAATACGATGTGACAATTCTCCATTCATCGTTAGCCTGGTATTAAAAGAAAGTAGGCAAAGAAGAAATTATATTTCTACTTCAATATGTCGATTGCTCTTGATAAAATGATATTGCACTTTATTGTCATGACGTGATGTACGTCATGCAAACATGTACGGCGTGTCAGGTGGTACGATATAAGTGTCCACATAGCTGTGACTGTAGGAACCAGTGTCTGTCTGTCCATCATAGTTTTCTTTGCAACCGTTGATCTGATCAGATATATTCTCCATAGACGTAAAACAATTAGTCAGAACAGTACTCATGTCAGAATCTTTAGAAAGCTTGAAGAGGAGAATGTCGCCAAATTCCAGACCCTTGGCCTCTTCACTGGTCAGAGCTATGCCAGCTCGTGGCATGTTACGGTATAAGTGTCCATTTAATGATGAATATAGGAACCAGTGTCTGTCTATCTTATAGGTTTCTCTGCAACCGTTGATCTGGTTGATTTCATAATTGGCATTTTTTAAAGACTAGAAGAAGTGCACTGTCGAGTATCCGAAAATTCCGCAGGCAAATTAGGCATTGCATTCAACATGCTGGCTTTAAGCACAAAACCTACGTTCGTCAGATCTTGAAAATGGCATTGTGATTTGCAAAGGGTTGTCGCGTTTCTACACAATAACATGCTTCCATGAGGTCCCCAAAAGAGTTTAGTCATGGTAAAACAGTTTCTGACACAGATATTCTGCAGAGATGTAGAACAATTATATAGACCAGTACTCACGTCAGAATCTTTGAAAAAGTTGTAGAGGAGAATGTCGTCAAATTCCAGACCCTTGGACTCTTCAATGGTCAGAACCAAGCCAGCCCGCAGCTCTTCTGGAATGCTCGAACGTGCTGCTTCATTGACAACCACGATTGCTTGGTGTGCTCCAAACTCTATGGCTGATGTCAACCGCTGGTTATCCTTTAGTAAAACCGCCAGATCTTTGGAGCTGCAAAATTCCAGAAGAATCGGTGAAGGACCAGGAAACACACCCTGGTCTCTGTCCAAAAGATCAACTGATTCAGGGAAGAAGTCGACCATGAGATCAACAATGCTGCTAGCGAGAGAAAGGATTCCTTGGTGGGAGCGATAGTTGTCTGTCAACTGGAACACTTGTTTCGGAATTGTCACGCGACTTGAAGGTAAGGCGTCGTGGGTGTGGTAGAAAAGTGATTTGAGGTCAGCGAAGCGGAAGGATATCCCTCGCATGATGGCCTGGGCTGTGTCACCTGACAGAAACATATTGTTAGGACTATCACAAAGCCTAATAAGAAGGCTCAGTTCTGCTTGAGTGAAATCCTGCGTTTCATCAACGTACATCTCATCGACTTTCCAACCAAGCACATTCTTATCTAGCCTCCTGTGAAGGTTAAGTATGAGATCGCACTCGTCGAACAATCCGTTTCGCTTCCTTTCTGTCTCGTAATTTGTAAATATTTTGTAAATGTCACCTCGATTACCTGTAAAGTTTGGGGCACATTTTCTGCCTACTTCTTGGTATTGTGCTGATGTTAAATAACCTTTCTGGCTGAGAAGGGACTGGAATGATCCCTTGATAAACGTGAAGATTTCTGTCCATACCAAAGATGGTTGGAATTTTGACTTTGCCCTGATCTTCGGCCAAAGTTCTACTACAAACACATCGTAAGTAACAAGTCGCTTACTGATTTTGCCCAAAGACGTTGCGTTACCAGAAGGACGGGCTTCCAAAAGACATGGTGATGAGCTCTCAGCACCGGAGAGACACACGTCGTCTGCCGCTGAGGTACCATTCTCTGATCTCTCAAAGAAGGTCTCCCCAGGCAAAGAGGCATCTAACATCAAAAGGAGTTTGCCTGACGTTACAAAGAGTGGGTACTTGCGACTGGGTATATCCTGCAGTTTATTCGACAGAAGACTGTCTGGTCTGCTATAAAGACTGTTTAGATCACAACCGTTCCTCAGTTCATTGAACTTCTTGTGGACTTCTGAGAGCAATATTCCATTCTTTGTGACAAAGAGCTGCTGAAGATGACCTAGAGTTTCATGATGTGACGCTTGTTTGGCGAGTCCGCTGCTAGAAGCACTATTCTTCATATCGACTCTGTAGTTAGCCGTTGGCTTCAAAGAAGAGCCGCAACCTTAAATAAGCAATGAGATAATGGGACATTAGAATCGAAATATGATGTACAAGGGTATTACACTAAAACAAAGCAGCCATGCGGTCACGAAAAAATAACCCACGTATACGAGGCAACAGTCAACGACAGCGTTCAACGACTACGTGCGATTGTTTCACTGCAGTTACCCTGTTTAGTGGGATCTTTTGACGTTAGCTTCTTTGTTTAGTAATTACCCGAACAATGGCTAGCCACGCTAACGGTGTGCACATCATGCGATTTATAGTACCAATAAAGACGCACATATTTTGCACGATATAATAAAACATAAAATGTATGATGAGACATGGGATATCAAGATGTGTCACCGGACTGGTTAAACATCATTTCCCTCGAGCTGACAATTCCTGACTTCCCGCAGACCTTCTTCAGCATGCACTATCTGCATAATACAGCGTTTATACTTATTGGTATCGTTCCATGACTGTACTGGCTTAGTTACACTCTTCTAAAAATAAGGTCGTTAGGTTACGCCGTCATCTGTTTTACTCTCCCACGCTTCAGTCAAATGTAACAACCTAAGCGTCAAATCTGACACCCGCAACCCACACGTGAACTATAAATGGCATTCCAAAGGAATAATGCGCAAATAGTTAATCCACTAGGTAACGTGTCGGGAAGAATAGTTTTCCAGGATGCAATCGGTCGAAATTCAAGGCACGGCATTTAATTCAAATTTTAAAAATTCAGTAAATAATTCCCCGGTCAAATGCAAATATATATTTCTCTGTCGGGTTTGGAATTCAAGTGTGCATAAGAGCATCACGTTGATGTAATAAACAGCATTGTGTACAGAGCCAAAATAATTTACCCGGTATTCAAAAATGGGAGGAAAATTTGTCATACCTGAAGCTTCCGCTGGATTCCCCCGCGGAATAAGGGGTTCTTCGCAAAGTGCCTGGCTCCAGTATGCTTTGTAGCTATGCCAAAGACGGTACAAACAACATGTTGTTTTCCCTGTCCCGCTGCGTCCTGCCAAGAGAAGGACTGATTCCGGACGGAGACTGATAATATTTTGTTCAACAGCTGTTACTTTAAACGGAAAGTCAATGTTTTCATTCGTTTGCTGTAGGATTCGACGGACAACATCTGATGAGAAGTCGTAGAATTTTAGTACATTGTACTCGTTGTCGTTCGGATTGGCTGCAGGTGAAAGGACCACTTCTGCGCATTCTTCCTCTGGCGCTTCCGTGAACCTTTGCGGAAGACGATACCTAGTATTGTCTGTCTTAGACGGTCGTGACGTTGGTACGCTCACAAGTTTCGGCGAGCGGAGGTACGTTTGTCCCTTTCTATGAGACTTTTCCACTCGCCGGATCCGATGGGAGAGCTTGTCGTGATCCAGGACAATATCCCACACTCGAATAATCTCTAAATAATAGGGCTTTTGCTCGTGTGAAAGCCTGGGCGAAAAAGAAATTGCCAACTCCCAAAGAATGCGGGCGTCTTTGGATATCTTAGCCTCGAAAAGTTTGAGATCTGCAGATACATACTGGACGCGTTTAGATAAGGAGTCAGTCCATTCACCTTCACCCAAGCGCTGAATTGCATCAATAGCTTTCTTTTTCAACCCATAGGGCCATTTTCTGTCTTGAAAAGTTCTCCGAACCTCAGCCGTGCATTCCACTTCCCATGCCAAGTGATCAAATACTCTGGTGTCAAGTTCAAAATCTGTCTCCAACTTTAGTGGTTTATTCGTTTCGTTGTCGACCATTTCTGCATTGCCTTTTTCAATTTTGTGGGCAGGAAGCGAAACAATGCTATTCCCTGAATGTGCCTTGTAATCCAAATATGATCTTTTCTTCTCCCCTGCTAGTGGTTCATCTTCTTTTGTCCAATCTTCACTTTCTCTGTTAATAAAGTCTATAATAACAGTTTTTGACGATGAACTGGCGTTTGGTTTGTCTGCAGCTGACTGCCTTGCTTTTACGACCTTGCTTTGAGCTGTTTTGATGCCTTTTCGCAAAGTTGTTGCTCTTGAAACCATGGTTAATCTGTCCCCTTGCACAGGCGACATCGTTGGTTGATCGTCACCCCTGGTTTGCGTCCAGCGCCTCAGGAGATCGACAGCCCGTTCTGTATGGCAGCTGGTTCCGTACTTTCCTATCACATCTAACAACGTGTTGCCATGTTTATCTGCAATTGACGGACTAATGAGCTGTACGCCGGACCACCCTGAACAAACAGCTCCAGAAGCTTCTCGAATAGTTCAAAGTAACCTGAGGACATGAAAGTGAAACATTTGAGGGAGGCGATCGAGCAAATAAAACAGGAAGGTAAGTTAAAGGACAATAGTTGTCAATACACCAATAATTACTTTTTATGATAACAGTAATAATAGTTTTTTTGGACATTGCGGACAGTGAATCAATTGATCTTACAATATCCGTGGAGTGATAACATCCTTGGTCAAAATTATTCAGAGTATCTTAAACAAACTCAGATAAACAAATTTGAATCTAAATAGCTACATGTAGCAAAATTTGAAAACGCCACTTTAATATCTTCTCTGACGTTTTTCTAGATAATGGAGTAATGTGAGACCTGTGGGCTTTGTTTCATAGCTGTGTCTGTGACTGTTGGCCAACCATCACACTGTCGTCACGGCACCAGATTAGCTCTGTGCTGAAGCCTTTTACTTTGTTTCATAGCTGTGTCTGTGACCATTGGCCAACCATCACACTGCCGTCACAGCACCGGCTGAGTTCTCTGTGCTGAAACCTTTTACTTTGTTTCATAGACATCCAGTAGCTCGTGTGGCCATTTGCCAGGCATTACTCTATCGTCACTGCCTTAGTTTGGTTCTGTGTTTTGTTTAATTTTTACATTATTACGTCTAAGTGTAATGCAAGATGATTGGAAGCGGAAATGTTTGCTTCATCAAATCTGTTCGTGCCTTATGACAAGTTGCAACTCTCCTTTCTGCATCAGATAGGTTTAGAGTTCGGAAATATTCTGTTTTCTTCGGGTAAGGAATCTAAATAATGGTAAGATTCACTCGATACATGCTTTTTTGTGACAGTAATCGTTTAGAATGTAACTTCACTCGAATCTTTCTAAACAGTTTTCGGTCACCTAATTTCATTTCCCAGTTGATTTCTTTGACATGTCACCTAACGGACAGTGACGTCTAATAAATTGCAATTAACATCACTTCTTTATTTTACCACATTCTCCTTAAGTCATGGTGCTAGAGGGCGTGTAATTTGCTACTATTAATACATTTACATGAACGGTTAGAATAAAACCGTAACTGAGTTAAATTGATAGGAGGTCGTATTTCACCGGTAACGTTTGAAAATTGGCCAACTGTCACATTAACGTCGCTGCTCTGAATTTACTCTCTATGCCGTACGTCCTTTAGGGAGTATATGGGAAGTATAACTATCCCCATATCATTGTCGCGCCTTTGCCATATTATCGTTTAACTTTCATGTTCATTTTGCACTTTTATCTGTGAATACCTATCGTTATATACATGTTCTATATACTACTGTTATCAATCAAGTAGGTTTTTTAGCCTGTTGGCTCGGGATAAGATCAAACAATCAGTGGTTATGAGAACAGCTTTCTTTGCAGTGATGGCTGGGTAGGTATGACGTATGCCTATTAAGCGAGCTATTTCACATCAATTCCTATATTCTTGGACAAGGACTTAACAATTAGCAAATTTGCATGCTGTTCAGTATAAGTGTAGAAGTCAAGTGTTGATCTGCCATGTGTAGCTTTTCTCCGAACATTGCACGTTGCCTAGCATAAGTGTAGAGGCCAAGTGTTGGTCTGCCATGCGTAGCTTTTCTCCGAAAATTGCACGTCGTTGAGCATGGCGTATGGGCCAAGTTTTGATCTGCCATGTGTAGCTTTTTTTCGATCATTTAGACTGCACTTTGTCTTTGATTTCAAACAATTGAGTCAAATACAGCAAGTTGCTCCACTGTACCTTTATCCCAGTCCAAAGCCACCTTCAGAGCCACATGTAGTGGAGGGTCCCCTGTGCTCCATTGGATGTTTTTCGGGCTTAAGCTATGATCAAGCAAAACGGAAATGACCCGAAATTCTTTCCTCTCAACGGCCACACTGACTGGCTCGTCAGCTCCCTTGCGTGATGGCCTCAGGCGGGCTCCATTGTCAAGCAGTACCTGAATGACCTTGTATAAAGACCAAAGGGGCAAAGCAGTTTAAATTTAAGTGTAAAGTGTAGAGCATTTTCTTTGTTTCCAATTTTATTGTAATAATAATTTGATAAGTAACTCTATAAGTAGTTGAACCGCTTAGGTGGCGTATTGGTTAGAGTGTACGTCTTGATGTCAGTACACCCGGACTCAAATTTATCAACGTCTTAAGACTTAAGTGAACAATTTAAACACCGCTGCGACGGGCAACTCGTAAAGCCTTCTCCCACCTCTAACAGTACGGTTCTAAGCTATGAACCCTTTAGTCCCTCCTTTATTACGTCACAATTATCGGTGCATGTCTGCTCATAAAAAAAAAAATGTGTTCTTCTGCGATTTGGACATTTGTTCTAGCTCGTCTTCGAGTCTACAGGTTAAAGATTTCGCTCCAGAAAGTTATTAACTTGTACAGTGATAAAAAACAATGTATAAGTACCAACCACAATACGAGTTCTTGCTTGTTCTGAATCTGACTGTTTAAAGCACTTGCAAATTATGATTGAAGTCTTAAGTTGTTTGATAAACATGAGCCCTAAGAGCAACTATATCGAGCATCTTAAGACTTAAGTGAAACATTCAAACATGGCTAAAATTAAAATGCTTTGCTTTAGGAAGTTTATCTTTCCCTCTTCTGAGTTTAATTGTAATTTGTAATTGTAATTTTTTAATTTTTAATTTGTAATTGCCTGAAATGTATGACTTAATCCTAGAGTCGTTTTATAAATACGAACCTTGGGATCAAACCCGAATCGGGCCAAAGACTTAGAAAATGATACCGGTTGCAGCCTAACTTGGCGCAAAGTGCTTAGAGGTTAAATAAAAGAAACGGGTCTGTTTGACCACATCGATCACTTTGCATATTTTCGTAACTATTGCATTTGTTTTGTTTGACATGAACTTACCTCAGATTTCATTCCTGACCTCGTGAACAAACTGTTAGAACTAATCACGTTATTAATGTAAAGTTCCTCGGCCATGGTTTCACTTCCTGGATTTGCCTGCCTCCATGCCCTGATGAGATCAGCCACGATTTGCCACCGGTAGCTCTCAGCCATCTTATAAACCAACCTCTGAACTACATTACGCGATAGTTGGGTCATACAGTATGAGATATCTGCAGGGAACAGCGAGGAGATTTAATTCTAAAAACGTAATCTGAACACCGCCATGGAAATCAAAACAAGAAAAAGAATAGAAATATATATATATATATATATCTATTTCAGTGTATCAGTGAAAAAAATGATAAGGTAAATCTTTAAGCCAAATCTTAGTATTATCCCAAAAAGTTATTCTGAGTACAATGTAATACTGTGTCGCCAATTTGAAACTTATTTCAACTGTAATTTTTTTAAAATTTTGAAGAAATTCAAGAAGTCGTATAGATATATACCTAGCCAGAATACACATCATAACTAAATTGATTTAGTGAGCATCGCATGATACGTCCAGATCACTTCAGGCTGACTACGATTCTGTGCTTAGTGACAGACCGGTTGGAACTGAATCGTTCCAATTTGGGTATATTTGGCCGAAACAAGCGCAATTGTACACAGCTGGTATTTAAATAAGGTGAGCAAATGTGAAGCAAGCGAGGGCAACAGCAACGAAAGTAGATGGGAATACGTGACCTGGTGTTTAGCATGTTAGCGCAGCGCCATCACGCAGAAGCCTCCCACCAATGCTGTCGCTGTTAGTTCAGGTCCATCTCATGTTGTCTTGGGAAGTTCTCCCAACAACCTGCGAATGGTCCTGATTTTCCCCCGGGCTCTGCCTGGTTTCTTCTCATCATAATGTGGCCGTCGGCGAATAAGTGAAAAATTCTTAAGTGCGGCGTAATACTCCAATCAAATAAATAAATAACCATACAAAGGTAGGCAAATATAAGTGTTGCTAGCATTCATTCGATTATGACTGGTACATAGATTGATGAGTGATCAACACCATAGTCAAGAAATTTTCCTTTATATATATATATATATATATATATATATATATATATATATATATATATATATATATATATATATATATATATATATATATATATATATATATATATATATATATCTGGTGGTCAGTCCGAGTTACAAATTACATATAATATAATAAATTTTGAACTTGCCCAGGTGATTATTCATTCGGATAGGTTATCTCCCGATGTTTTCTCTGTTAAGTTCAGATTTGATTTTATGAATGAAGTACTGTTCTTTGATTCCTCTGGTTTGAGCGTTATTCACCGATAATTTAAAGAATGGCATTATGTGGAACTTGGGCCCACTGTGTAGGTTAGGGGTACATGATGGGATATACTTGGTTACAGGTAAAATCTGTAATCTTGGCGTGTTAATTTGTTGCCAATGTACCCTAATTTGATTCCTTAATGAATCACCGGTTTCGCCAATGTAGAATTTGTTGCAATTAGAGCAGGTTAAGACATACAGTAGATTTGGGGAATAACGGTTTATATTAGCTTTCATACGGAAGTTAAAATTGGTAACATGAAACAAAAAATGACTGCTTGTTATTAAATGTTCACATCATTCGCATCCCGGGTATCCACACTTGGAATTTGTATAACTGGCTTCTATTAAGTTCGTAGTAAACCGAGCCTTTGTTAGAAGTTAAGATTAGGAACCCGTCTTTAACCGTTTATAATTTTGGTTTGATGAAAAGTTTTTGTGAGACGATCATTTAGTTCTAGTAGTGGTCGGTTGTTGTGGATAATAGGAAAGAAGTTGGCATTGTTAGGGTTATGAGCGCTTACAAATGAAAGCGTATCGGTGTTAAAAATCAGTTTGCTGGTCCGTAAAACTGAAATATCAATTTTGTTTGCTTCGTCAATACCGATGTCTACTACTTCTTTTGGATAATGCCTCATTAATAGAAAAGTTTTTAATTCAGATAATCTGATATTTTGAAGTTATTTGTTAGGTACGATTGTACAAATTCGTCTCGCAAGAGTAAAAGGGACTGGCTTTTTTGTTTGACGCGGGTGGCAGGATATATAAAAAAGATATATAATTCTGGGTATATATAATGTATTTGTGAGTAATTGGACTCGACTGTACTGGTCAATCGGCTAACATTGTCTACTTCCATACCCGACGGGGTCAGCTTCTCCAGAACAACACTCAGCATTTCTTCTGCCTCCTTACACAGGCTGCTGTGTGTTTTAGACTCATGGGACCTCTCGGATACTATTTTGCATAGAACTTCCATGACCATGGAGAAACGACCTTTCCGATGAAGTTCTTTAGCCGAACACAGACGAGACCTACATAAGTCACAAACACTTTGCCTGGTATTTAGGGCTTGGTCTGAAATACAAATGAAACCGACTACCCAAAAGTAAGCCATTTTATTTTGTCACAACTTAAGATAAAGCTAATGTGCTACGTCAAAAAAATAGATAAATGGGTAAATATGAAAAAAAGACATCTTTACGTTTTATGAAAAATAACACTACGACGTATAAAGTCGATCAAACATTTATGAATGTATTCATTTAATTCATTTGATTAGAGTATAACTGTACTTCAGTTATACCAGAGCAGTCAGTGTGATGGTACAGAAAACCCGAGTAAACCACTGACCCCTTTTTTAATGACTGCGGTATGATGGCATATAGATTTTCCCACGCTTTTGGTGAACGGCAAATGATACTCAACGAACCTCATGTTAGGCGACAAGAAAAACCCTGCGAGTTCTGTGGACGGTTCATGACCATGAGGTTAAGTAATTGGCATGACAATGGCATCAGTTACTTGTCATAACTATGAGATTGGCTAACTGTCATCACTAGGCGATCAGCTGCCATGACCATGAGATCAGCTACTTGAGATGACCACGAGATTATTTAACTCCCATGACCATGGCATCAGTTAATTGTCATCATCATGAGATAAGTAAATTTATTCCCTCTCCGATGCTGAGATCTCTCCGCATATTTTTGTGCATGTTTACGTGATCATACTAATTCGATGCTAATGATACTCTTTGAGGGACACTCTCATCACAGATCGAAATTACAATCGAAAAGTTTTATTTAAATGCGTCAAAACAGACATCTGTAACAGCCGTCAACCAAGGTGGACATTTTAGGTCAGAAACATACCTGCCTGTGGCTGTTTCTTTAGTAGCAAATCGTACACCTCATAGGTGGGGTTCAGATATTCAATAGGCAGTTTCCCATATCTGTCTGGGATGTGCAGTCCTACACCGTGATCCAGGAGTAGAGTGATGGCTGACACTCCAGCAGGCGTGTCCGCCATGCCAGATTTCACCACGATGTGTAACGGTGAATCACCAGAACCATTTAGGTATTGTTTTTTCGTGTTGGCTTTATCACCAGGCTCCTCCAAAAGAAACTCAAGAAGACGAAGAGAATCTACGAATGAGAATTATAAGAATAAAAACAGATACACGACAAAATGGAAAAAACAATTAACTAATATGTCAAGGTTTAAGGCCAGATAAATGTGTGACTAAAGGACCAAGTCAACTGTCCAAACCAAGTCTCCTTAATTAACTTTCGTTTAGAATTGGTTTAAACGACAAAAAAAACCTTAATTAAAACTCACATCCCCATGTAAACTTATAATATAATAAATAATATATATATATATATATATATATATATATATATATAAAATATGTAATAATTTTTTATAACGATGACAATAGAGTTGATCTTTTATGGAGTCTGAAAGCTGAAACTCGAGGGCAAATTAATGCATACCTAAACAATATTTTGATATTCTGAACTATCTCAGCAGCAGTTGAAGAATCAGTTAATCGGATATTTTGCCAAAGGAAGTTCAGATTTTGGAGTTACTTCAGCTAAATACAAAAATGAGTTGCACTTGACACCTAACTAAATCTTTTGGCCTATATTTTCAGACGTGCGTGGGAAGTCTTGCAGTAATCTGCGGATTGTCGTGGGTTTACCCCAGGTGCTGCCTTCTTTTCTTACTCATAATGCTGACCGCCGTCGTATAAGTGAGATATTCTTGAATACGGCGTAAAACACCAATCAAAAAATTTATTTTCCGAAAAACTTCTACTGAAAGAATTAGAAGAGTGAAATCCGTCAGTGGTCCATTATACCCTCCGCCCATCGAGATTTGCAAATGAAGTATTATCGAGATTCCCACAATTCACCGTTCGCTGCTGGATCGCACATGAAGACAATATGACAGATTGAAAGCGAATAATAGGTCTACTAAACTTCCTTCCTTTCTATCGACCACGTATTACATAGTATTCGTATTTCTCATTGGTCTGTAGACAGTACCGTGTCTGGCATTTGACTTTCACTGAACATATCTAGTTGTCTACACTACAAAAGAGAGGTGACCCTGTCAAAACAGTCAATCTTCCGCCATCTTTCTAAACAAAAAACTCAAGATCCGATTGTCCAAAGTTAGATATATGTCTCTAATCTGTGTTGATGACGTTCAAAATAGCAGCACATTTTTTTGGTGGTTGGCAAAATGTCTCTTTAAAAAATTCCCCAGATTGCCAATAAATAAACAACCAAACCTTATTACTTTCGTCAATTTCAGGTTACTCACCTGTCCGCAGTCCATATTTTAGAGCCAAGTGGATCGGTTCAGAATCGTTCTTAGTCCTTACGGTATCTACAGACGCCCCTCTTCTCAGAAGGGCCACGGTCACATCCAACCCCCAGGAACTCAAATCCTCGTCAGTTAGCGCATATAAGAGTCCTTTGATATCAACATCGGTGGCACAGCGGCCCTTAGCTGCGCCTGACAGGGCATTGCGAGGTGGTGGAGACCCTCCTACAAGATGGCGAATCGCGTTCCAGTTATTTTCCTCTGACAGTTTCTTTAGGAGCTTCTTCCAGACAGGTTCTGGTCCGTCGATAGATAATCGACAAGGGTCTGGAGTAATCAAGAAAACAGTCCGAAAACGTAAGATAGACAGCGGAACACTCTGTTTCGTTTTATTTATTTTTCTTTTTTTAATATGGTGTTAAATGTATGCAAGTACTAGAAATTAATTGTGGGTCATAACGGCATTTAAGGCTGTGTTTAGATTGGGGAGAACGTATTGTGATGCCAGAGTACTTAAACACTAAATGAGTGGTACGAAAAGTCACCACAGAATTAAAATATCTCCTCAGTCGTTCTTAAAAAAGAAATGACAACTTTTTTCAACCATAGGCATTAGTTGTCTGTCTGATGAAGGTTACTTTGTTTGTTAGCTTTCTTAAAAGTCAACAAAATTGGGCGAGTATCTAAAATGAAAATACACGAGTGTCTGGATGAACAATTGACGAATGTCTGGATTAGGAAAAGCCATTAGACAAGTGTCTGGATTACGAATAGACATGAAATCAGTGTCTGCATTATGAATAGACCGGTTTAGTAATAGACACTGGACAAAAGTCAGGACTAGGAATAAACATTGGAGACTGGATGAGGTTCTGAATAAGGAACGCACTGAACGAGTGTCTGAATTTGGAAAAGACATTTAAGGAGTATCTGGATTAGAAATATAGATTGGACGAGTGAATGAATTAGGAATGGACATTGAAGGAGTGTTTGGATTAGGAATATAGATTAGACGTGTGTCTAGATGAGATATAAACATTGGACAAATGTCTGAATTAGAAATGGCCATCGTATGAATGAATGTAATACTAATAAAGAATAGACGAGTCTGGATTAGTAATGGATAATTCCACAACTGTTTTCAATAGGAATAGACATTGGACGACTGTCTAAATGAGGAATAGATATTAAACGTGTTTCGTGGATTAGGAATACACACTGGACGAGTGTCTGGATTAGGAATTGACAATGGACGAGTGTCTGAACTGGGGATAAAGACTGGGCCAGTGTTTGGTTTAGAAACATACATTGGACAAATATCTGAATTAGGAATGGACTTAAGTCTAGATTACAAAAAAAAAACGTTGGATGAGTGCGTGGATAACAGACAGACGTCGGACAAACGTCTGAAATGGCCAGAATGGAGTGTCACAGAATGTCTAGAATTGGAATACGAAGAGTTGACGAGAGTCTTGATTAGACATGGATGATACACGAGTACTTTCATTAGGAAAGGGACTGAAGGAGTGCTTGCATTAGGAAAAGACTCTGGACGACTGTCTGGATTAAAATTAGACCTTGTACGAGTCTCTGGAATGGAGAAAGATATTGGACGAGTGTTTGGTTGAGAAACATACATTGGATGAATGTCTGTAATAGGAATGGACATTGGACGAGTGTCTGAATTAGGAATAAATGTTGGACGAGTGTCTGAATTAGGAATGGGCATTGGACGCGTGTCTGGATTAGGAATGGGCATTCGACGTGTGTCTCAATTAGGAATGGGCATTGGACGTGTGTCTCAATTAGGAATGGACATTGGACGTGTGTCTCAATTAGGAATGGGCATTGGACGAGTGTCTGCATTAGGAATACATATTGGACGAGGGCCTGAATTAGGAATACATATTGGACGAGTTTCTGAATTAGGAATGGGCATTGGACGTGTGTCTCAATTAGGAATGGGCATTGGACGTTGTCTGAATTAGGAATGGGCATTGGACGAGTGTCTTAATTAGGAATACGTATTGGACGAGTGTCTGAGTTAGGAATACATATTGGACGAGTTTCTGAATTAGGAATGGGCATTGGACGTGTGTCTGAATTAGGAATGGGCATTGGACGTGTGTCTGAATTAGGGATAGACATGAAATGAGTGTTTGAATTAGAAAGATACTTTGGACGAATGCCTGAATTACGAATGGCAATTGGGCGATTATTTGAATTAGAAACGGACATTGTACGAGTGTTTGGATCGGGAATACACACGGGATGAGTGTCTGATTTAGGAATAAACATTGCACGAGTGTCTGAACTAGAAATAAATATTGGACGAGTGTTTGGATCAGAAACATACATTGGAAGGGTGTCTGGAGTAGGAGTGCCTGGTTAACATAGACATTAGGTGAGTGTCTGCATTTGTCATACACTTGCATCTTGACGGTTTCACGGCTGTGGAGCATTTATCGAGGTGAAACCACCCGACTTGTAAGGGTATGGGGCATATGACCAACCACCGGGCACAAAAGTGCAATTCTCGGGATATTGGCTTGCAACAAAAGGTATTCCATAGACAGTTTGGTTAATAAAGGCTCCTAGTTACTTCATATTTGAAGTGGAAACAAACGTTTCGTCGAGACAGAAGAAACAGCACTTACTGGGGCATGTGCAGACGAACCGTGGTTGTGTTTGGTACAGGATGAGGAGAGCTTGGAGATTCTGCAACAATTCTTCCTGACATTCCAAAAGAGGAAGGCTATTAAAAACACTGTTGGCAAAATGAAGTTTGTGCATAATCATGTGGACTACGTCTTCCGGAATGTGTGCTGAATAAGCCGGATTGACTGCCAGAAGGTTTTCTCTCAAGGCAGGGATATGAGCTATATCTCTCGTAAAACTCCGTTGACCTACGAAAAACAAGGCGCAAAATTTAACGTATAAAGTTCATTTATAAGTGTCTTATTATTGAAAGCAATGATAATTTCTAGGCGTTGATATGTCAGTAGAATAATTACTTTTGGTTGCGGTGATTATTATGGAGAGACGCCCATTTATGAACTATGGTTCCTTCATGGAGTTACACTCTTTGGTGGGTCACAGCAGTGTGTTGTCATTTATAGGGTAAACATAAGACACTTAGTGTGACCCGGCTTCAAGAAAAGAGAACCGTCAGGAACCTGAACAATTAATGAAGACTTAAACTTGTGTAAACGGAACATGCCCGGTACCTCGAAAAAATGTCGGTTTAGACAAGATGTCGGCTTTGCGACGTTCCACGTGCAATATTCTACCCCGCTGTTTGTTGCAGCCCTGCTCAAATATACATATTAAACAGAGACGACCTTTCAAACACGACCATATAGCCTTGCCAGTGTTAGGTCATTTCATGGATTTGCCCGTTCACACGGTCAAAATGAAGCCGGTTTAGTAATTACGACGTCATCCTGACCTCCACGTACCCAGACATTTAATATATTTACTGTTCACACGGCACAGATAAACCAGCTCAAGCCCTGAAGATGGCTTAAAGCAACGTCGCTAGCTGGGGCAAACAATTGAGGATTAAATGCCCCCACGTCACATTGGCGACATCAAACTAGCTCAAAGCCACTGTCGCAGGCTAAACCAGTTTAACTTTGCTCTTGTTAACGGCGTATATTACGCAATATCACTATGTGATGTTTATGTCTAAAATTACATGCTGTGGATCTGAAGCGGTGGCCCGTTCCACGTGTCCAGCTGTAGCGGTGTCTGCACCACGTGCCCTGTTTAGAGCTGTGGCGGTTATCTAAATCCTGTGTTCTGCTGCAGAGCAACGTGGACAGAGTAACAGCATCTCCCTCTCGGTTGTCGTTATTCGTACACATAACAATGGTGCAAAGTGCACCTATTCGGATTTTCCAGGCTTTCTAAGTTGAGAGTAGGTACAATATAGGTAACTAGGCTTTCACGTGTTACAACATTGAGATTTCATTCATAGTAAATTTGTTTACCTTTACACTGACAAGCTTTCCAAGCACCCTGCTGATACAGAATGGTCAGTTGGCTCAAGACGCTGCATGTCTCCTCATTGTGGATGTCAAAACACTTAGTCAATATAATGTAGGCAGTCTGGAATAGATGCAAAGCCAGGTGCAGTCGTCCGTGCATTTTCATCTGTTCTCCATAAACGCGGCATTGAAATGCCACCCCGAACCTATTGTAACCTGGTAATAAATTTGATAAGTGTATCAGAAATTAGTTAATACGTTGTATTAAAATACACGCTTACCCGCTGTTCAAAATAGCCACGCTTCGAAGTGAGTTGCACAGCTATTTCATGGAGTCTGAGCATTGGACTCAAATCACAATCAAAGGCAAAGAAAACATTATTATAAAAGTGAAATTAGATAAAAGGTCATTAAACACCGTCCAGGGAAATAAATTTTATTTGTTGTTTTAGAAATCATCCACGAGAGTAAAATAGTTTTAAAACATCCGATTCTATTGTGGTCTGTAGTTAAGCGGAGAGTATCAGTGACGTCATTTTGAATGATGACATCTGGCAGCCTGTGTGTCAAGTGACATCTGATGTGACGTCACTGGTCCCAACAGGTTGGGAAAATCCACCGTAGAATCAAACATTTCAAAGGCATTTATTATTTGGGAAAAAAATTCTATAAAAATAATTCGAGCTATTTTTCTGGACAACGTTTAAAGGTCTCTTGTCTGGCATGTAAATCAAATCGATGATTTCTTTGCCTTTCATTTTCCATTTCAGTTACACACCAATAAGTAGGTTCCAAATTCAAGAACACCAAGCTGTCTTGGCCTGTTGTTGTCCGACCTCTCAGACACTAGTGTTAAAAATGACTGATGTTTTTTTCGCCAGAGACACGCGACAAGTGTGAAGTCAGTTTGACATCGGGGATACTGACAGTTTACAACATTTTCCCAGTATGTGGATCGGCTCATATTTCAACTAATACCCCTCAAAACACACCACAGAGTAAACTTCAAGGCTACTTTTCAGAATGATTGTGACGACAACACAACATTTTAAGTAATTCTAGAGCTGTGAGTTTTATAAACTGCAGTAAACATTAAGTATTTTATTACCTTAAGCCATTGTTCTAGGGGGTGAGTAAATCGCTATCATTTATGCATTAACATGAACAGTTAAAATAAAATAAGGCAATTGACAAGAGACCGTCTTTACAGTTTACGTGTGACCATTTTCCCGCAATCACACTGTCGTCACTGGGACGTTTCATTCTCTATGCTGCAGGTCTATCACATTGTGGTCGCTGTTCTTGTTTTATTCTCTGTGCCACATGCGTTTAATTATATTCAGTTAATACTTACCAAATCACATTATACAAGAAACTTCAAAGTCTCTTCTACAAACGAAAGCATCTGCACCAAGTTCAGGAACGGACAAACAGTTGCAAAGATTCCTTTCCCAAATATAATCCAAACAAAATATTGCTAAAAAAAGCCTGGAACGTTATGTAAAATTGGTAGGATTTTGCCAAAGTAGTAAATGTTAAGCGTGATGTGTATATGTATCCAGGCTTTTATAAATCTTAATTACATGCTCTCTAAGTTACTTTTGGGATAAACAGTGTATTGAACTGAGATAAATCTACCCCCAATGCTCTTAGTGAAAATAGCAACGTTGTCCCCGTAAATACCCATTTTCATCAGACGCAACAACAACAACTGCGAAGCGTAGTGACATTTGAATAGAACTCTAATGTTGAGAATTTTTTAATTTCGAGCCGAGGAAGTTTGGCTACGCCAAACATGGAAACGTTGAACCGACTGCATTTCTTATGTAACTCTATGGTAGATACATGCACAACAAATTCATCCTGTGACTCCGTAGAGGAATGCAAATATAATGTGCAGTTGTGAAGGTCTTCACCGATTGGAATAGGCCGACCGAACGTTTAATTGGCCTTTTTCGATCAAAATATCGCTGTAAGCGCGACAATAAAATTTATTTATTCATTTGGTTGGTTTTTTACGCCATACTCAAGAATATTTCACTTATACGACGGCGACCAGCATTATGAAGGGGTGAAGGGGTTGCAAGTTACCGGAAGACCTTCAAAGGTACGGCCGGAGAGGAAGCCAGCATGAACTCACACCAACATTATTGGTGAGAGACCCCTATGTCATTACGCTGCGCTAGCGTGCTAACCAACTGAGCGACGGAGGCCCCACGACAATAAAAGGTTATCAAGCATGTACATGTACACAAATATTGCATGCAGTTTACAAGTAGGCCCAATAAGACAGACATCGTCTTAACATGAATTTTGTGACAACATTATTTAAGAAATAAGGATATTTGTATACTACGTGTGGTAAGGTAGAAATATTAGAATGGGGCTCAGTTACAACATCCGTGTGTCCGCTGTCACAAATTTCGCGAGCCTCAAAGGCAGATCAACTTCTCACTCGAAACAAGCCGGTAAAGCATGTTGGCGTCTATTATACATTGTTGTTCGATTTTTTCTCAAACTTAGTTCCTAATTAGTTCCTTTCACTTCCGTATGCCCCATGTTATCTTGTGTTTTTCTCTCCCCCCCCACCCCCCCCCCCTCCTCCTTCGCAGCCAAAACACACTCACCCTCTGGGCGCCTTACACCAAGGCCCCATTTACAAAACCATCTCCTCACTAACTCCTTCCAATGATCCCATGAATGTAAGATGGCTAATAATTCTGTATATTTAGGCCATCTATCTCCTCCCAGGAGCACAGTCGACAAGTTTACAAGAACTTGAGAAAATTCATCGTCATAAAGTTCGAAGGGTAGATGACGAAATAGCCAGAAACAGTCTGTCAAGACTTCTACTGCTCTGTCAGGATCTCCCTGTATCATGTGAACTTCACCTATCCTCGCAGTTGCACGAGCTTTCCGCAGGATGCACGGATGGCATGGACACCCTGACAATACTGAAAAGAAAGTTCATCTTCAGGTTAATGGTGAAGGAAACGTAAAATTGAAGTAAAACTCACATGAAAGATGTTGTTTTCGTATCGACAACTCGAAGGACCCCTTCCTAAACATGTAGCAAAGCAGCGTGAACGATGATTTTACCAGTAATGCAGTCGATGACGTAACTAGGTTATAAGGACGCTGCGTGTTATAATGGATAATTATCTCCCCTTGGTTTGGACCTCTTGGTTATATATTTAAAATGCCCGAAGATTTTTTAAAATACATTCACAAGTCATAAACCTGACAGAAATATAATGCACCTTTACATTTATAATGTTAAATCTAATTAGAGACTGGCCGAAGGAAATATATCTTTTTAAAACGTTTACGTTCGTTTGAAACTGGAGCGACAGAGGGTCGTTTTCGAAAGTTATGCCCCTCAATGGACCGGGCACCTGACGTTGTATGCACGTCAGTAACTTATCCAAGGCACTCTGGTAGTTTACGTCAGGCTCTCCGGTTTTCTCCATCGCTATCGTATAAGTGACAAATTCTTGAGTATGATATTAAACCTCAATCAAATTCAAGTATATACAATGATAAAAAATCGTAGTATATATCCAGAGAATTATCAGTTTCCTTTCACAACTTCTTACCCAGAACAGAATGTAGATACCGCCGATAAGCCATGATAGAGTCACCAAGCTGTTATATCTGTAACTATTTCAATAAAAAACACTGTTACTAAAGATACAAACTTTGCTTTTGTAATTCATGTTTCAAAAATGGAGTTTTTGTAATTATTGATTAGAAATACTCAAGATCTACATTTCAAAAATCAAGCGCTGTTTAGGAATTTCATTATCGGCCAGCTCGTGGGGAAAACTGAAGGAAAAAAAATGTAAACAGTCAGCTGATAAAACTGAAAAGCTTATTGGAACGTCGGGAACAGAGATTTTGTCAGTCAGTGAAATAATTCTATTGTAAGTTTATTTTGAAATCATTCTTGTTAGCATTGTTGGTAATTCTTGTTAGCATGCCAGGTGTTGAATTTAAGTAGCACTTACTACTGGTAATATAAGTTCCTAAACTAAAAAATGAAGTTCAGTGGACATAACTTTTCTGTACAGTTTAATCTATGGTGATGATACATACGCTAAAGGATGAGATTAATTACTGCTGTAGAAAATGTGTACTGTGGAACGTAAGTGTCAAGAGAGAATTGTTTTACAGTATATTATACTGGGTGTATAGTTTTATTAAGAGTAACTGGTCAGTCTTATTGGTAAAATGATAATTCATATTGCATTATTTTGTATGTTGGAGTTGACAAATTCTGTTTGTTGATTTTACTTGGGAATTCACTGTATTCGTATGTCAAAGGGAGTAATTTAGTCTTAAAGCATGCTTGCAATAGGTAGCGGTAATACTGGTAAAAGTAGAGACTGTTAGTGTTCTAAGAGTGTTGTAAAATAGGAACGACTGTTTATTACACAAAGACAGATTTGCAAGTCATCAACCATTCTTAAATTGACTATGCTGTAAGGGACACTTCCAACGTTCAATACAACTCTTCACATCAAATGTTGTTAGATCGTCGCCAATTCCCTCTTCCAGGTCAAAACGCCATTAAAGTCAGTTCTGACCGGGTTACACTGTCACCGTTGGCAGATTGGCAATTGGCATGAGTGACGATGGGATATAAGCGACAATTTGCCATTGAGTTGCACTGGAATCTTTAATGAATTGATCCCTGGCCTAAGGCCAAGATGTGCACAAATTTCATCACAATGCATACATGACTTATTTCCTTAATGACACATCCACAGAAAGAAAAAAAAAACGTCGGCAATACATACCCTCCCCTTGGCATTACTGGCAAAATGATAACTCATATTGCATGTTTTTGCATGATGGATTTGACAAATTCTGTTTGTTGGTTTTATTTGTAAACTCAGGGGATTCATATGTCAAAGAGAGTAATTTAGTCTTATAGCATGCTGATAAATGCAGTAGGTAGCGGCAATACTGTTTTGAAAAAAGTAGAGACTCCAACATCGTTTAATTGTCGTGCTGGTGGCAATCTGCAGTCAATACAACGAGTATATCGTGCTTGATGGTATGACATGAAGCTTATAAAAGATCCACTTACCACCTATACATTCAGCATACACCTTGATCACGTTATTCTGTGTACGATGTTAGTAGTCATGTTTATCAGTAACCTGCATGCCAATGGCCGTTGAGTACTGCGTGGCGACTCGATAACAGTCAAACCCAAAGCATCGTGACAAGAGCAGCTACTGTACCATTACTCTATATTTCAAGTGTGTGGGTTGTTTTTAATGCGATGGCTCAAATCCATTCAAACAAATGTCTATACCGCTATGTCCATCAGCATGTATTTATTTTTGCTCCAGGTTTTCAGCTTTAAAAATGCTTTTCGGATTTAAACTGAATTTTATGGGATTTGTTCAGCTGACTTAGCTGACAGCATAAGTTTTGCTTTTGTTCTGCTTTTGGGTGTTGCCATTTAATATCTAGTTCTAACACTTTTCATAACGATCTGGCGTTAAACTCTAATTACTTATTATTTTATTATAGTTTATATTTCAATGTAGATTTACAATTCCTTCAGTTCCTATTTCAATCCTGTTACTGCTATTAGCGTAACCCTGGCCTTTGGGTCAAGGTTGTTTTGTTCAGAAAAAAACTTTTTTATTCACAATATATATTTCCGCGTTAATACTGGTACCAGTGTACTCTTTTGTGTGCGCTTGTGCAGTAAAAGTAGCTTAAATATCAGTTTTAGCAAAACTCTGATATGTCATGTTGGCCCCTGTTGATATCCGGTATATCTTGTTGGACCTCTTTTGGTATCCGCCTTCGTCATCTGTGCTCAGTTGTGTCTAAAAACAGAAACATTAAGCACAGTGAAAATTACACTCAAACTCAAACATTAATCTGTTAATTTCAACAGAAAACTTTTCTCCGGCCGTAAGTTGGAAGGTCATTCAGCAACCTGCGGATGGTCGTGGGTTTCCCCTGGGCTGTGCCCGGTTTCCACCCACCATAATGCTGGCCGCCGTCGTATAAGTGAAATATTCTTGAGTACGGCGTAAAACACCAATCCAAGAAATAAATAAATAAATAAATCAACAGAAAGCATGTTGTCTGCGTGATGCTAGAGTGTATTCTGTTATTATAACACTATGTTCTGTCATATGCAACATAATATCCTGTTATTCTAATAGAACCTTTATGTTGAATTAATAGAATATGATTGTTATATCTAACAGAACAAGCTGGTGCAATAACTGAATACATTATAGCATCACCCAGACAACAGATCTGTTAAAATTAGGTGTAATTTTTTTTAATGTATACATACTGGTGGAAAGAAGTTGCAGGTGGTCTCCAGAGAACTTCTCGTAACACTTTCTGTTAAAATTAATTTTTAGAATGTAACTGCCTGTGAATGGACCTGTAATAGACAGATGATTTAAATTATGTTTGGCGACATTTTGTTGAAAGAAAATTAAGAAATATGGAAAATGTTGCAAAGGGATAAACTGAACAAGACGAAGTGGAAACTCAAAACATCTAGTGTTTATTAATGGCTACGTATTCGAAACCCAGTGAAAGACTGAATGAGTTCTCACGGAAAGGATGTCGCCTCAAAATAGACAACATCGTTTTGGTAGACCACAAAACCTTTACGAGAAAATAAGCAGTGATATTTATATTTTCATATATTTTTATTGTGTCTTAAATTTTTGTAAACCTCGGTAAATTTGACAAATTTTGCGCACTATAAGGTAATCTTTGTGTCCTCACTGACCTGCTTATCAAAGCCGTCCCAAATTGCTTTTAAACAGTTTTGTACAAGGGGTTTCCAAAACATAGTTTCGAGTCGAAAAAGACATATAAAATATTTTAACTCATCTAAATACTAAAATACTCGCCAAAATCATCTCAATTTGCAAAACAGCCGTAAACAGATTTGTGCTTTTGTCTGTCACCCGCATGACATGTTCTGAGCATGCGCTCAATTCTTGATGCACCTCTCGAAACAGAGTTCTGGCTTACAAAGCTACTACCCATCATTTATACTTCTTTAAAATGTATTTTTTGTACATTTGACGATTTCGCTGTAAGATATGGTGCGAATGTCACCAGAAGGATATTAACAAGAATATAAACATGATGAGAATGTAACTATGCTGTGTCCGTTTTTTGGGGGACGAAACAAAATAGACCAGTGGTGTATTTGTATTCTGGGGCTAAAGGATGAGCGATGGACGTATTTGTTAGCACGTACTTGTTATGTTGTAAATTGCCTTGGCTTAAATTCCAAAATTCCAGGAATTCTATCCAAAACGTTGGCAGTTTTCTTACGAACGATCCCTGTTTATACTTGTTTTAGATCGTGTTACAGCGCAGGCGCCATCTGCACCCTACTTTCTCTGCAATACATGTGGGAAATCCTTCACTCTAAGAACAAGCCTATTCCGTCATCAACGTACGATTCACGCGCCGATGACGTCATGCAACTTGTACACATGTCATATTTGTGGGAGAGTGTTTCGACGAAAGGACAACTACCGCAAGCATTTAAAAACAAGACATAAACAGTCATTGCGGTGATAGATGTGAAGGAGAGATGTACCAAACCCCTTTGATTACAGCCACTCAGAGCATTTTTAATAGCGGATTCCAAAATATTTCACATAGAGAACGGCGTTCATTTTGGGCAAAGAAACCCGAAGTAACGTCAGTACACCTGGCGAACTTCTTGACGTTACCGGACTGAAAACGAGGCTGTATCCACATGAAGCAGAGAGTGACCTAAATGTCGTTGTAAATAAAATTCATTTGTGTTGAATAGGTGTACTATTTTATCGGCCGAGAAATGCCACACAGTTTAGAATTTAGTACTCATAATGTGCTTGTATTTCTGTAATAAGTAGGTTTTCATTTTCGCTGTTTGTAATGCGATTTTGTACGTTGGCATTCCGGTAAAAGTAAATATATGCTATGCGAAGCAAAAACAGATTGTGGTCCCCCCCCAATCCCCCCCAGTAGCAAATACACTTCGATTTACGTGGACAGTTGCGGTATGCTCGGAATGAACGACAACTGATTTTCCAAGTGTCAAGCATCGTTTACATGTATGATGAAAAACTGTAGTATCACTAGTTATGTGGGCATGGAATTGATTCTCATACACATAGCATTACAAGTGGTATACGAATGTTGGAGTTCGTTTTATCTTTTATCCTGTTGTCTTTGATATTTAATACCGATATAAACTAGACATTTATTGCTAGACTAAGCATACCCGATGCAAGGGACCGTGTTTATCAAACGTCTTAAGGCATAATTCAGAATTTCAAACACAGCTGCAATTAAAATGTTTTACCTTAGGAAATTTAGTTGATTCTTTACGGCAGAACAATATACCAACCAGAGAAATGAACCCACCACAGTTTGAGTTCTTTCCTGGTCTGAGTTTGGCTTTTCAAGCACTGACGATTCATAACTTAAGTCTTAAGTTGCTTGATAAATACGGGCCCCTTGTACGCATACTGTTTATCAAGTTCAGACTCAAGTCATGAATTGCAAGTGCTTGATTTGAAGACTGCCTCGCTTGGCACTCACAACTTGGGGACTAAAAACATTACAAGATTGACCGGACCGTTGTTAGTATAATGTGACTGCGTGTGGTGTCATGTCTGGTGTCTTCGGCAAGATACTTCAGTGGCGGCAAGGACTCAGTGACATAGACTCGCACTGCCATACAAAGACACATTATATGGAAACTTACTTAATAACTCTTCGTCCCCATATGACTACAAATTGTGAGGTACGACGTACGAAACGTACATGCAAACTTTTAAGACTGTGTTGTTGTTGGCCCTACTTGCGGCAGTATTTATCACGTTTGCGATATTTTTTTTTTGTATTGTTTGTGTGCAGATTCCCATGCGTGTCTTTCTTGTTTAAGACTCCCATGTTAATTATTCTACATATTCCGATGTACCACATTTTAGACATTGTAACCAAAATTTTAACAAAAGATAATTTTTTTTCTTTCTGTGTATTTTACAGATGTTCGTAGTCATTCTCGGACACAATTTTCCTGCCATTTCTGTGGCAAAAGTTTCACTCTTAAGCAAAACCTGCGACGTCATCAACGTATTCACGAGCCAAAGACGTCAGCGAACGTGCTCACGTGCGAGGAAAGCGGGAGGGAGTTTTTCCGTCCTGACACTTATAAAGATCACATGATCGCCAAGCACCGACATGCCCGGCGATGACCTTTGGCAGGTTAAAGCGGCCTAAACGAGAATACCTGTTGGTAACGAAATTGACGACCGAGTGTGCTAAGACGACTTTTCTGTACTTCTTACCCAATGATTGTCAAGGTGTTGCATTTGTAATTTTCCATGTTATATTTTTAAACTAAACTTTTTATTAATACTTACCCCTGCACAGATTATGCCGTGATTCGTTTTATTTTAATTGTTTGATATTACGTAGTCCAGCCTATTCCTAAATGCTGAGTGAAACTTGAATCCTTTAATTGGAGTGTAACTGTTCTTTAAAGGAAAAAAACCTCTGAAAATCGAAGCAGACATCTCTTAATAGATCACTGAAAACTATGCATGAATGTGCTTTTATTTTTTATTTTTTTTAACTTGTTTGAAGAAAGTTAAGGAGCTCAAACGTTTGAATTCTACGGTGGGCTTTATTAACCATCCTATCAGCGGTTAGGAACTCTGACGCCAAAGGAAGTTTATCCAACCCTAGGTATGACACTGGATGTTGGAATAGCTCTTTTTACCCATTACTAAACGATAACTGAAATAATGACTCATTTCTGCTGGTGAACATCAGGAAAAATGGTGATGTGACGTCAGAGTTCCTAGCTACCATATAGACCACCCATGAATTAAAATATGGGAATACCTTTACTCTTAAAAAATATAAACGAAAGTATTTTTACTCATAGTTTTCACTTGTATGTATAATGTACCTTACTTTATAGTGTAGCTTTCTTTTACTTTAATACTCAGGGAAGCTGTTAGTTTATTTTGAGTTAACCTACCCCTTAATATTCTGTGAGCGTTGATTCCTTTGTTTGGAGTGTAGCTGTTCGTTAATATTTAGTCAGCTTGTTCGTTTGTTTTGAGATGACCTATTCTTTAATGTTCAGTGAACGCAAATTCCTTTTGTTAGAGAGTAAGTATTCGCTAATGCTCAGTGAACATATTCGTTTATTTTGAGAGAACTGTTTCAGTGAAAATTTTGAGGAAAACTATTAGTTTTAAGGGGCCTCTGTTGCCCAGCAGCTTCTCACCAATTGATCGCTGTTAGTTCCAGTCCAGTACATGCTACTTAGGAAGATCTGACATAAGCCTGCGGATTTTCATGGGTTTCCCTTGGCCCGGTTTTCTCCGACCATATAATGGTATTCTTGAATTTGGTGTAAAACACAAATCAAATACATGCAAATAAATAATCATAACGTATATTCGGCTTTTTTCAGAGGACCCATTCCTCAGTACTGAGTGAAGCTAATTTTTTTTTCTTAAATGAACCTATTATTCTGTCTTGAATGAACCATTTCGTTTGAGACAATAGGTAAAGAAGTTCCAAGGAAATTTGGTACTTTTCGTACCAGCACAGCAGTTAATCATATACCGCTTTTAATTTATGTGCGAGGTCCTTCATGTAAGGAGGCTTGTTGCTTCGCGGCAGTTCTCTTTCCTCTACCATATAAATGTATAAAGATATGTAGAAACCTGCTTTGATGTTTCGCCAAAAATCTTGATATTTTAACACATTCACAAAAGCTTACATAACACTAGTAAATACTGTATTAATTCTCTTGAACTGTGTTTCGGTTTTATAGTTCATTATGACTGTTTGATAAAAGTCTCAATGTCACACTGTAATGCTTGGGTATTCACTTTTGTCAAATACCCACAAACAACGTTTGGCAGACAAAGATAACGGTGAAAGGAAACAAGCTTTTCAGTTTTATATTATATACTTATTTCCTCACTAATCAACATGTCGGTGTATTTTGCGCGGTACATGTTTAAACTATTAGTGACAGTCGATTTGCTTGTATTCAGAATTGCAAGGTTTACCATACAGCCAGTTTTATCATGCAGAAGTAATACTCTGGTATGTTCTTTGGTGTGCGGAGGACTACAGCATTAACCGATAGCTGTTGTCATGGATGTAAATGTAATCATCTAACATTAAACAAATTGTGTTTATAATATTATATGTGCGATGTATAATGTAGAATGTCATAATGGTTACAGACATATTGTATAGCTAATCTACCACAAATAATCCGCTGAAACTAGAAAAAGCATGTTTTATTATTAGATTCTGTATGGCCAATGTGCATGGTTTATTAAAAGAAATGAACACATTTATACAAACTATTCATTAAATGAAAGAGCTATACAAAATGTGCGGAATTCTGTTGTTTGTTTGTTTTTTTTTTGTTTTTTTTATGTGGGGTGGAGAGGGGGGATAAAGTATTCGCAAGAGAGAAAAAACTTTTTATACATTGTCATTTTCTATAAAATCCACCGATTCGAGGTACATTGAAGTCCCGCCATGTTTTAAAACCTTAAATTTAAGCCTTAAGCACATTGACGTGTTAATGAATTCTCAAGAAGAAAGGAGTCCTTTCATGGGACAAGCCGCCTTTCTTCTTGAATATTCATTAACACGTCAAGGTGCTTAAGGTTTTCCTCCCGCATATGATTAATGTGCATTTCCGGTCTGAGCTAAATGCGTACGTATATCGTGATAACCGTGGATTGTAAGTCCTGTGAAAGCCAACTCTAAAAAGGAAGAGTTTGGGATGTACTAGAGGATCACATCATGCCCACATTCGTGGCTGTTTTCTGCCGAACTGTGTCTGGAATGCCATGTCCTGATCGTCTACTGGGCAAAGCTAAGCCGGGTGACGTATGTAATCTGTTCAAATGGCGGTGTAAAGGAAACTTCTGAGCCTTTGATGTTTAACTGTTAAATACTCAAAAAAAATGTTTTTTTTAAGGTTTCATTTAAGGTATAAGTTGTATAAATGTGTTCTTTTCTTTTAACTCAATTTAAATTTTATAAAGGTTGACTGTTTTTAATTCTGTAAAATATATTCTTAACAAACGAGTGTTTCGAATTATATTTCTTAGGAAGGTTGCCTACACTTCACATCTTTTTCCACGGTGTTGTATTTCCAGTGCAGTCTGAGTGATGTTAACTAACTTCTTGACATTAATAATCTTTATATCCATGTTTATAGACGTATTGATGTTAGCTTTTAGATAAAAATAGCAAAGACTAGAGACTGATTCAGTCCATTCTCACTAGTCAGATCTGGTAGCCTACACACAAAAAAAAAACAATTTTGCTGATTCTTGGTGACACTCGGATTTAAGCTGTCCTACCGAAGAGAAGCCTGAGAGTGAGCCTCTCTAGCATCACTCAGACTACAGACTTTCTGTTCATGTTCCCGGGAAACAACATGGAGCAAACGCGTAACCCAGGAAAGGCCTTAGTCGTTGTTACAGCTCACAATAACTTAAATTATTAATTTATTGAGCACATCGGGCAATTTCGCTAAACACGTGACATGCAGGTCCCGATATAGTACGGATAATTACGTAACGCAGTTCTACTGTAACAAATGTTTGCATCTTTAAATCAACTGCGCGACTTCTTGCAATCCTGGTGGTTGTAAAATTCACCTTTGGAAGTGAAGTTCGTTCTGCAAGTACACTCAAAAACTTATTCTATCATTGGTCTTTTAACAAAATAGTGTGTTAAACTCAATATAATATCCTGTTAGTTTAAATAGAATCTTTATGTTGAATTAACAGAATACATGTGTTATACATGTGTTATGTGTTAACAGAATAATCTGTTACAATTGCAGAATACATTCTAGCATCACTCAGACAATAGGCTTTCTGTGCAGGGGTAAAATTAATCGAATACATGTGTTATATTTAACAGAATAATCTGTTACAATTGCAGAATACATTCTACCATCACTCAGACAATAGGCTTTCTGTGCAGGGGTAAAATTAATAGAATACATGATTTATATTTAACAGAATAATGTGTTACAATTGCAGAATACATTCTAGCATCACTCAGACAATAGGCTTTCTGTGCAGGGGTAAAATTAATAGAATACATGTGTTATATTTAACAGAATAATCTGTTACAATTGCAGAATACATTCTAGCATCACTCAGACAATAGGCTTTCTGTGCAGGGGTAAAATTAATAGAATACATGTGTTATATTTAACAGAATAATCTGTTACAATTGCAGAATACATTCTAGCATCACTCAGACAATAGGCTTTCTGTGCAGGGGTAAAATTAATAGAATACATGTGTTATGTGTTAACAGAATAGTCTGTTACAATTGCAGGATACATTCTAGCATCACTCAGACAATAGGCTTTCTGTGCAGGGGTAAAATTAATAGAATACATGTGTTATATTTAACAGAATAATCTGTTACAATTGCAGAATACATTCTAGCATCACTCAGACAATAGGCTTTCTGTGCAGGGGTAAAATTAATAGAATACATGTGTTATATTTAACAGAATAATCTGTTACAATTGCAGAATACATTCTAGCATCACTCAGACAATAGGCTTTCTGTGCAGGGGTAAAATTAATAGAATACATGTGTTATGTGTTAACAGAATAGTCTGTTACAATTGCAGGATACATTCTAGCATCACTCAGACAATAGGCTTTCTGTGCAGGGGTAAAATTCACATATTATGTTTTTGAGTGTAATCTATTCAACGCATTATCTTTTGATAACGTATGTACAACTTTTTTCTTCACGAAATAAGAATGTGCATTACAAAATAGACAAATATGCAGCCCTTTAACTTTATCACATAGAGTTATCAATTTATCCGTCTTTACCCAAGATAATATCCATCTCACTATCACCTCACATCCGGTCGCGTTCTAGAATTGTCCACAACAGGCAAAGAATTTTGCACTTTAATTGCGTTAAATATCCGATTGCATTAAACAGATGAAGTGACGTAGGAAGACGTCCTTTTCGTTCGTTACGGCAGTAGATATGATCTTTCTTAGGCTATTTGATTGGTGTAGACCAGAAAACTCTCCACATATATGACTACTGACAGGTTTATGAGTGGTGGAAACTGGAGTGATCGCAGTTATCTACCGCCGTTTGTCAGGTACCTTACAAACCTGCTTGACTGAATGCCGCAGCCGAACCGTCACTAGATGGATTTGAGCGTGTGACTGATCCAATGCATTAGATTACTGAGCCAGCGCGGACTGCCAAATATGAATCTGCGTACATGTAGATCTGTTTAGAGCATTCTGTGTGGCTCTGGGTTGGGTGGCTTCTTGACGTGACATAAATAGAGTATACAGTAAAGATGTGCTTTTGTTTTGTTTGTTGTACATGTGTACACAAAATTATTCAGCCAAATTCAATGAATCGTTATCCTCAGACGTATTAGTGAACATCGCAAATAAATTTCGTCCACAGATAAAAACGTGACCGCCGTAGCGGATTAAAATGAAACATTCTTCAGTATGGCCTTAGAAACCAATTAGACTAATAAGCAAATGACCCACTGTCTATGGACAGGTTTCAAACCTGTATTGTTGTATCTCCAAAACTACAGATCCATTATCAATGACAGTTTATGCCGGGATCCATTGGCAGCTTTTATGCATGGTATTTCAACTAACATTTGTTCTCCACTCTGAGCTCAGAATTCATACTTACCATAGAACGTTGTATATCTCCAAAGCTACAGATCCAGATTCAGCGTGTGGGTCTTAAAGTTCACATTTGGCTCGTTTACCTTTTTCAACATTCTATATATCCAAAACCAGGCAGCTAAATTCAGTGAAAGTTTGTGTATGAATTTACTGGTTCCTCTTCACCCTACACCCATATCGCACCAGACTTTGTATAACTGGTTTTCGATCAAAATCTATTTTCTCAGAACAGAGTTCATGTTCAAATCAACGGCATTATCTGTCCATAACCATGGAGTAAAATGCAATGAAACTTCATATGTGGTTTTACTGGCGTGTCTTCCGGAGCTCACATATCAGAGTTAAAAATTTGTCCCTTGAGATTTAAGCTTGTGTAAATACTGTGTCTAAAATGAACATGGTATTGAAAAGGGTATAAGCCTTTATACCGGTATTATATTATATGGAGAAGAGTTTAGCGAAGTTCAGCATTCAGTGTACGTGCAGTTGTGAAAAGCACACGTGTTAAAGCAGCAGATTTAATTCATATGTATTTCATATACAGTTACAGATCTTTATTATTTTCTGTGCTTAATACAAAATTGAAGATTGGGCGGTGTGGAGAATTGTCGAGCTGCACTACATTTCTCAATAAGAAAGTACGAGGCGCAAAGCACCGGGGACTCAACGTGACTTATTCTCCAGGAATGTACAGTTACCAGGTCTTTCTCCCACCTAAACGGTTGCATTAGTGCCACATAATAAACGATTTTTTGTGTTTAGCGATGAGAGTGGGGATACTGAGCGCGCAGATAGCACTGGCTGTTTTAGTTCTTTATGTGTGGCGACATGGCCAAGGCAAATTAAGGAAAGTACGGCTATCGCACTTTCCCGAGTTAGAAATTACGGATTCTCAACAGAGTGACCCCACAACTAGCGTCAAATAAAGGTTAAGCCTGACATAAGGCCTTTAGAAAGTTTTGAACAACCAGATCCTCGTTAAGAAGGTATATCAAATCTCTGGTTGGGGGAATGAACCAGAGAACCTTCGGACTTTCTGCAGTGCAGTTTTGTTGATCTCTTAGCTCCTTTTCCAATTCAATCGATATGTAAATTGAAAAAAGCTATATGCATAGCCACAGTATCTTAAATGAGAATGCAGAGGTAATTGTTTTTGTATACTACACTTCCAATGGGTTCTTTTGTCAGCGAAATTATTGCTTTCAAAAATGAAGAAAATATGTCTTCTTGTAAGTGATAAGTACAAAAACACAGAGGTTTTAAGACTGCTCATTGTTTTGTCTTTCTGCTTTATTGTAGGTATGGGTAGTTTCGCTCGGGCAAAGTTTTCCTGCCAGGTTTGTGGTAAGACTTTTACTCTGAAAACAAACTTACGACGCCATGAACGTGTTCATAAACCTAAGACGTCAACAAACGCCAAGACGTGCTAGGAGTGCGAGAAACAGTTCCTCCGTTCGGACTGTTACAAAGACCATATGGCCGCCAAACACAAGCGATGACCAACCTGGTTGCCATGATTACGTCTCACAAACTGTGCGTAAGGTTACCCCTAAGTATAATTGCCATACTTATACGGTGTTGGCTATTATGGCAGTTGAAATGACGTTAAGTAAATATCTTTAGCTGGTCTACAGAAATGTGACGCACAGAGAGAACTGCGTTTGCTGGTAATTAAAACCATGTACCATTTGTGCTTAACACTTTGCTATGACGGCATGATTTCTGCAATGCACACGCTCTTTTGACGTTTGGCACAGCGGAATTCTAGAACAGAGGTCCAGTGTAAACTTTTGTAATATATATTTCGAAAAATATTTGGGCAAAGAAACCCGAAGTAACGTCAGTACACCTGGCGAACTTCTTGACGTTACCGGACTGAAAACGAGGCTGTACCCACATGAAGCAGAGAGTAACCTAAATGTCGTTGTAAATAAAATTCATTTGTGTTGAATAGGTGTACTATTTTATCGGCCGAGAAATGCCACACAGTTTAGAATTTAGTACTCATAGTGTACTTGTACTTCTGTAATAAGTAGGTTTTCATTTTCGCTGTTTGTAATGCGATTTTGTACGTTGGCATTCCGGTAAAAGTAAATATATGCTATGCGAAGCAAAAACAGATTGTGCCCCCCCCCCCCCCCCCCCCATCCCCCGCAGTAGCAAGTACACTTCGATTTACGTGGACAGTTGCGGTATGCTCGGAATGAACGACGACTGATTTTCCAAGTGTCAAGCATCGTTTACATATTTGATGAAAAACTGTAGTATCACTGGTTATGTGGGCATGGAATTGATTCTCATACACATAGCATTACAAGTGGTATACGAATGTTGGAGTTCGTTTTATCTTTTATCCTGTTGTCTTTGATATTTAATACCGATATAAACTAGACATTTAATGCTGGACTAAGCATACCCGATGCAAGGGACCGTGTTTATCAAACGTCTTAAGGCATAATTCAGAATTTCAAACACAGCTGCAATTAAAATGTTTTACCTTAGGAAATTTAGTTGATTCTTAACGGCAGAACAATATACCAACCAGAGAAATGAACCCACCACAGTTTGAGTTCTTTCCTGGTCTGAGTTTGGCTTTTCAAGCACTGACGATTCATAACTTAAGTCTTAAGTTGCTTGATAAATACGGGCCCCTTGTACGCATACTGTTTATCAAGTTCAGACCCAAGTCATGAATTGCAAGTGCTTGATTTGAAGACTGCCTCGCTTGGCACTCACAACTTGGGAACTAAAACATTACAAGATTGACCGGACCGTTGTTAGTATACTGTGACTGCGTGTGGTGTCATGTCTGGTGTCTTCGGCAAGATATTTCAGTGGCGGCAAGGGCTCAGTGACATAGACTCGCACTGCCATACAAAGACACATTATATGGAAACATACCTAATAACTCTTAGTCCCCATATGACTAAAAATTGTGACGTACGACGTACGAAATGTACATGCAAACTTTTAAGACCGTGTTGTTGTTGGCCCTACTTGCGGCAGTATTTATCACGTTTGCGATATTTTTTTTGTATTGTTTGAGTGCAGATTCCCATGCGTGTCTTTCTTGTTTAAGACTCCCATGTTAATTATTCTACATATTCCGATGTACCACATTTTAGACATTGTAACCAAGATTTTAACAAAAGATAATTTTTTATCTTTCTGTGTATTTTACAGATGTTCGTAGTCATTCTCGGACACAATTTTCCTGCCATTTCTGTGGCAAAAGTTTCACTCTTAAGCAAAACCTGCGACGTCATCAACGTATTCACGAGCCAAAGACGTCAGCGAACGTGCTCACGTGCGAGGAATGCGGGAGGGAGTTTTTCCGTCCTGACACTTACAAAGATCACATGATCGCCAAGCACCGACATGCCAGGCGTTGACCTTTGGCAGGTTAAAGCGGCCTAAACGAGAATACCTGTTGGTAACGAAATTGACGACTGAGTGTGCTAAGACGACTTTTCTGTACTTCTTACCCAGTGATTGTCAAGGTGTTGCATTTGTAATTTTCCATGTTATATTTTTAAACTAAACTTTTTATTAATACTTACCCCTGCACAGATTATGCCGTGATTCGTTTTAGTTTAATTGTTTGATATTACGTAGTCAAGCCTATTCCTAAATGCTGAGTGAAACTTGAATCCTTTAGTTGGAGTGTAACTGTTCTTTAAAGTAAAAAAACCTCTGAAAATCGAAGCAGACATCTCTTAATAGATCACTGAAAACTATGCATGAATGTGCTTTTATTTTTTATTTTTTTTAACTTGTTTGAAGAAAGTTAAGGAGTTCAAACGTTTGAATTCTATGGTGGGCTTTATTAACAATCCTATCAGCGGTTAGGAACTCTGACGTCAAAGGAAGTTTATCAAACCCTAAGTACGACACTGGATGTTGGAATAGCTCTTTTTACCCATTACTAAACGATAACTGAAATAATGACTCATTTCTGCTGGTGAACATCAGGAAAAATGGTGATGTGACGTCAGAGTTCCTAGCTACCATATAGACCACCCATGAATTAAAATATGGGAATACCTTTACTCTTAAAAAATATAAACGAAAGTATTTTTACTCATAGTTTTCACTTGTATGTATGATGTACCTTACTTTATAGTGTAGCTTTCTTTTACTTTAATACTCAGGGAAGCTGTTAGTTTATTTTGAGTTAACCTACCCCTTAATATTCTGTGAGCGTTGATTCCTTTGTTTGGAGTGTAGCTGTTCGTTAATATTTAGTCAGCTTGTTCGTTTGTTTTGAGATGACCTGTTCTTTAATGTTCAGTGAACGCAAATTCCTTTTGTTAGAGAGTAAGTATTCGTTAATGCTCAGTGAACATATTCGTTTATTTTGAGAGAACTGTTTCAGTGAAAATTTTAAGGAAAATTATTTGTTTTAAGGGGCCTCTATTGCCCAGGAGTTTCTCACCAATTGATCGCTGTTAGCTCCAGTCCAGTACATGCTACCCAGAAAGATCTGACATAAGCCTGCGGATTTTCATGGGTTTCCCTTGCCCCGGTTTCCTCCGACCATATAATGGTATTCTTGAATTTGGTGTAAAACACAAATCAAATACATGCAAATAAATAATCATAACGTGTATTCGGCTTTTTTCAGAGGACCCATTCCTCAGTACTGAGTGAAGCTATTTTTTTTTCTTAAATGAACCTATTATTCTGTCTTGAATGAACCATTTCGTTTGAGACAATAGGTAAAGAAGTTCCAAGGAAATTTGGTACTTTTCGTACCAGCACAGCAGTTAATCATATACGGCTTTCAATTTATGTGCGAGGTCCTTCGTGTAAGGAGGCTTGTTGCTTCGCGGCAGTTCTCTTTCCTCTACCATATAAATGTATAAAGATATGTAGAAACCTGCTTTGATGTTTCGCCAAAAAATTTTGATATTTTAACACATTCACAAAAGCTTACATAACACTTGTAAATACTGTATTAATTCTCTTGAACTGTGTTTCGGTTTTATAGTTCATTATGACTGTTTGATAAAAGTCTCAATGTCACACTGTAATGCTTGGGTATTCACTTTTGTCAGATACCCACAAACAACGTTTGGCAGACAAAGATAACGGTGAAAGGAAACAAGCTTTTCAGTTTTATATTATATACTTATTTCCTCATTAATCAACATGTTGGTATATTTTGCGCGGTACATATTTATACTATAGTTGACAGTCGATTTGCTTGTATTCAGAATTGCAAGGTTTACCATACAGCCAGTTTTATCATGCAGAAGTAATACTCTGGCATGTTCTTTGGTGTGTGGAGGACTACAGCATTAACCGATAGCTGTTGTCATCGATGTAAATGAAATCATCTAACACTAAACAAATTGTGTTTATAATATTATAAGTGCGATGTATAATGTAGAATGTCATAATGGTTACAGACATATTGTATAGCTAATCTACCACAAATAATCCGCTGAAACTAGAAAAAGCATGTTTTATTATTAGATTCTGTATGGCCAATGTGCATGGTTTATTAAAAGAAATGAACACATTTATACAAACTATTCATTAAATGAAAGAGCTATACAAAATGTGCGGAATTCTGTTGTTTGTTTGTTTTTTTTTTGTTTTTTTTATGTGGGGTGGAGAGGGGGGATAAAGTATTCGCAAGAGAGAAAAAACTTTTTATACATTGTCATTTTCTATAAAATCCACCGATTCGAGGTACATTGAAGTCCCGCCATGTTTTAAAACCTTAAATTTAAGCCTTAAGCACATTGACGTGTTAATGAATTCTCAAGAAGAAAGGAGTCCTTTCATGGGACAAGCCGCCTTTCTTCTTGAATATTCATTAACACGTCAAGGTGCTTAAGGTTTTCCTCCCGCATATGATTAATGTGCATTTCCGGTCTGAGCTAAATGCGTACGTATATCGTGATAACCGTGGATTGTAAGTCCTGTGAAAGCCAACTCTAAAAAGGAAGAGTTTGGGATGTACTAGAGGATCACACCATGCCCACATTCGTGGCTGTTTTCTGCCGAACTGTGCCTGGAATGCCATGTCCTGATCGTCTACTGGGCAAAGCTAAGCCGGGTGACGTATGTAATCTGTTCAAATGGCGGTGTAAAGGAAACTTCTGAGCCTTTGATGTTTAACTGTTAAATACTGAAAAAAAATGTTTTTTTTTTAGGTTTCATTTAAGATATGTGTTGTATAAATGTGTTCTTTTCTTTTAACTCAATTTAAATTTTATAAAGGTTGACTGTTTTTAATTCTGTAAAATATATTCTTAACAAACAAGTGTTTCGAATTATATTTCTTAGGAAGGTTGCCTACATTTCACATCTTTTCCCAAGGTGTTGTATTTTCAGTGCAGTCTGAGTGATGTTAACTAACTTCTTGACATTAATAATCTTTATATCCATGTTTATAGACGTATTGATGTTAGCTTTTAGATAAAAATAGCAAAGACTAGAGGGGGGCCTCCATGGCTCAGTCGGTTAAAGCGCTAGCGCAGCGTAATGACCCAGGAGTCTCTCACCAATGCGGCCGCTGTGAGTTCAAGTCGTTCCTTCATGCTGGCGGCCGTACGTGAGAAGGTCCCGCGGCAACCTGCGGATGGTCGTGGGTTTCCCCCGGGCTCTGCCCGGTTTCCACCCACCATAATGCTGGCCGCCGTCGTATAAGTGAAATATTCTTGAGTACGGCGTAAAACACCAATCCAAAAAAAAAAATCAAAGACTAGAGACTGATTCAGTCCATTCTCACTAGTCAGATCTGGTAGCCTACACAAAAAAATAACAATTTTGCTGATTCTTGGTGACACTCGGATTTAAGCTGTCCTACTGAAGAGAAGCCTGAGAGTGAGCCTCTCTAGCATCACTCTGACTACAGACTTTCTGTTCATTTTAATATTGATTTTTTGAGAGTATACTGGCTTGTAACCAGCTAGAGGTGAACGAAGGCTCACTCGCAGGCACCTCTTCGGTTAGACAGCTTAAATCCGAGTATCACCAAGAATCGATATTCCAAGAACAGTTAGAATAAATACAAGTGAGGTAAATTGACAAGAGGCCGTACTTCACCGGTTACGTGTGACCATTTTAATACCATTTATTACACTTTCTCTGGTTTTACTCTCTATGCTGTAAGTCTTTTGTTATATTATGTTTCATTCGTTTATTTCATTGATGCTCAGCATCGAACTTGTGAAGGTTTGACCTATGTGATTGCGATCAACTTTGTGAAGGGGAGAAACCGGAGTCACGAAGTAAACCCCCCCGCCCTTTGCCAGGCAACTAAAACACCTCATTTAAAGCAGCGAGCGCTGCATTCGAACTCATTACCACATTGTCCCGGGAAACAACATGGAGCAAACGCCTAACCCAGGAAGGGCCTTCGTCGTTGTTACAGCTCACAATAACTTAAATTATTAATTTATTGAGCACATCGGGCAATTTTGCTAAACACGTGACATGCAGGTCCCGATATTGTACGGATAAATACGTAACGCAGTTCTACTGTAACACATGTTTGCATCTTTAAATCAACTGCATGACTTCTTGTAATCCTGGTTGTTGTAAAATTCACCTTTGGAAGTGATGTTCGTTCTGCAAGTACACTCAAAAACTTATTCTATTATTGGTCTTTTATTTTAACAAGATAGTGTGTTATACTCAGTATAATATCCGGTTAGTTTCAATAGAATCTTTATGTTGAATTAATAGAATACATGTGTTATATTTAACAGAATAATCTGTTACAATTGCAGAATACATTCTAGCATCACTCAGACAATAGGCTTTCTGTGCAGGGGTAAAATTAATAGAATACATGTGTTATATTTAACAGAATAATCTGTTACAATTGCAGAATACATTCTAGCATCACTCAGACAATAGGCTTTCTGTGCAGGGGTAAAATTAATAAAATACATGTGTTATATTTAACAGAATAATCTGTTACAATTGCAGAATAGACACTCAGACAATAGGCTTTCTGTGCAGGGGTAAAATTCACAGATTATGTTTTTGAGTGTAATTTATTCAACGCATTATCTTTTGATAACGTATGTACAACTTTTTTCTTCACGAAATAAGAATGTGCATTACAAAATAGACAAATATGCAGCCCTTTAACTTTATCACGTAGAGTTATCAATTTATCCGTCTTTACCCGAGATAATATCCATCTCACTATCACCTCACATCCGGTCGCGTTCTAAAATTGTCCACAACAGGCAAAGAATTTTGCACTTTAATTGCGTTAAATATCCGATTGCATTAAACAGATGAAGTGACGTAGGAAGATGTCCTTTTCGTTCGATACGGCAGTAGATATGATCTTTCTTAGGCTATTTGATTGGTGTAGACCAGAAAACTCTCCACATATATGACTACTGACAGGTTTATGAGTGGTGGAAACTGGAGTGACCGTAGCTATCTACCGCCGTTTGTCAGGTACCTTACAAACCTGCTGACTGAATGCCGCAGCCGAACAGTCACTAGATGGATTTGAGCGTGTGACTGATCTAACGCATTAGATTACTGAGCCAGCGCGGATTGCCAAATATGAATCTGCGTACGTGTAGATCTGTTTAGAGCATTCTGTGTGGCTCTGGGTTGGGCGGAGTATACAGTAAAGATGTGCTTTTGTTTTGTTTGTTGTACATGTGTACACAAAATTATTCAGCCAAGTTCAATGAATCGTTATCCTCAGACGTATTAGTGAACGTCGCAAATAAATTTCGTCCACAGATAAAAACGTGACCGCCGTAGCGGATTAAAATGAAACATTCTTCAGTATGGCCTTAGAAACCAATTAGACTAATAAGCAAATGACCCACTGTCTATGGACAGGTTTCAAACCTGTATTGTTGTATCTCCAAAACTACAGATCCATTATCAATGACAGTTTATGCCGGGATCCATTGGCAGCTTTTATGCATGGCATTTCATTGTGGTCAGTATAACTAACATTTGATCTCCACTCTAAGCTCAGAATTCATACTTACCTTAGAACGTTGTATATCTCCAAAGCTACAGATCCAAATTCAGCGTGTGGGTCTTAAAGTTCACATTTGGCTCGTTTACCTTTTTAAACATTCTGTATATTCAAAACCAGGCAGCTAAATTCAGTGAAAGTTTGTGTATGAATTTACTGGTTCCTCTTCACCCTACACCCATATCGCACCAGACTTTGTATAACTGGTTTTCGATCAAAATCTATTTTCTCAGAACAGAGTTCATGTTCAAATCAACAGCATTTTCTGTCCATAACCACGAAGTAAAATGCAATGAAACTTCATATGTGGTTTTACTGGCGTGTCTTCCGGAGCTCACATATCAGAGTTAAAATTTGCCCCTTGAGATTTAAGCTTGTGTAAATACTGTGTCTAAAATGAACATGGTATTCAAAAGGGTATAAGCCATTATACCGGTATTATATTACATGGAGAAGAGTTTAGCGAGGTTCAGCATTCAGTGTACGTGCAGTTGTGAAAAGCACACGTGTGAAAGCAGCAGATTTAATTCATATGTATTTCATGTACAGTTACAGATCTTTAATATTTTCTGTGCTTAATACAAAATTGAAGATTGGGTGGTATGGAGAATTGTCGAGCAGCACTACATTTCTCAATAAGAAAATACGAGGCGCAAAGCACCGGGGACTCAACGTGACTTATTCTCCAGGAATGTACAGTTACCAGGTCTTTCCCCCACCTAAACGGTTGCATTAGTGCCACATAATAAACGATTTTTGTGCTTAGCGATGAGAGTGGGGATACTGAGCGCGCAGATAGCACTGGCTGTTTTAGTTCTTTATGTGTGGCGACATGACCAAGGCAAATTAAGGAAAGTACGGCTATCGCACTTTCCCGAGTTAGAAATTACGGATTCTGAACAGAGTGACCCCACAACTAGCGTCAAATAAAGGTTAAGCCTGACATAAGGCCTTTAGAAAGTTTTGAACAACCAGATCCTCGTTAAGAAGGTATATCAAATCTCTGGTTGGGGGAATGAACCAGAGAACCTTCGGACTTTCTGCAGTGCAGTTTTGTTGATCTCTTAGTTCCTTTTCCAATTCAATCGATATGTAAATTGAAAAAGCTATATGCATAGCCACAGTATCTTAAATGAGAATGCAGAGGTAATTGTTTGTGTATACTACACTTCCAATGGGTTCTTTTGCCAGCGAAATTATTTGCTTTCAAAAGTAAACAAAATATATGTCTTCTTGTAAGTGATAAGTACAAAAACACAGAGGTTTTAAGACTCATTGTTTTGTCTTTCTGCTTTATTGTAGGTATGGGTAGTTTCGCTCGGGCAAAGTTTTCCTGCCAGGTTTGTGGTAAGACTTTTACTCTGAAAACAAACTTACGACGCCATGAACGTGTTCATAAACCTAAGGCGTCAACGAACGCCATAACGTGCGAGGAGTGCGGGAAACAGTTCCTCCGTTCGGACTGTTACAAAGACCCATATGGCCGCCAAACACAAGCGATGACCAACCTAGTTGCCATGATTACGTCTCACAAAACTGTGCGTAAGGTTACCCCTAAGTATAATTGCCATACTTATACGGTGTTTGGCTATCATGGCAGTTGAAATGACGTTAAGTAAATAGCTTTAGCTGGTCTACAGAAATGTGACGCACAGAGGAGAACTGCGTTTGCTGGTAATTAAAACCATGTACCATTTGTGCTTAACACTTTGCTATGACGGCATGAATTTCTGCAATGCACACGCTTCTTTTTGACGTTTGGCACACGGAATTCTAGAACAGAGGTCCAGTGTAAACTTTTGTAATATATATTTCGAAAACGTTTAAATCGCACATTGATCAGTGGCTCGCTGGTTGTATGTGAGAAAACGCCGTAGTGCAGGAGTCAGTCAACAAATTAAATTGAAATAAACCTGTTATTGTTTCGGGAGCCGACTACATACGGCCCTCGTACACATAAGTGTTTTGTTGTATTACTTAATCTATTACTAACACTTTGGTATATGTGTATGAATATTATATAGTATTATCATTGTACACATCCATATATCACAGTTCTTCTTTCAATGATACCGATTCGTGCATGTAGCTGCTATACATCTAATGGAGGCCTATATATCACAGTATTGTTTTATTGGTCTTGTACATACTATACGTCTTACGGTCTTCTGCATACGAGTGTCGTTTTACCGGTTTTCAGCATACGACTGTGGTTTACTGGCCCTTTGCATACGACTGTCGTTTTGCTGTTCTTCTCCACACGACTGGTCGTTTTGCTGGTCTTCTGCACATGACTGTCACTTTACTGACCTTCTACATACGATTGTCCTTTACTGGTCTTCTGCATACGAGTGTCGTTTTTACTGGTCTTCTACATACGACTCTCGTTTCTGGCCCTAAGCATACGACTGTCGTTTTGCTGGTCTTCTGCACTAGACTTTCGTTTTTGCTGGTCTTCTGCTTACAACTGTCGTTTCACTGGTGTTCTAAATACGACTGTCGTTTTCCTGGTCTTCTCCACACGACTGTCTTTTTGCTGGTCTTCTGCATACGACTCTTCTTTATCTCGTCCTCTGCATACGACTGTCGTTTTTACTGGTCTTCTGCATATTACCGTCGTTTTACTGGTCTTCTGCATACTGTTATCGTTTTGCTGATTTTCTTACAAAGAAATACTAATTTGGCCGTCGGCTTCCTCCAGGCTCTGCCCAGTTTCCTCCTACCATACTGCTTGCCTCCATCATGTATGTGAAATATTTTTGAGTACGGCGTAACACGCCAATCATATAAATAAATCAATAAATAAATTACATTATCGAAAGAGCCTTCACCGGTGAGGTCACGTGTTCGAATCCAGCTTCTACTAAAACCAAATATAAACAAATATAAAAAAGTCTGCATCAGAAGTCTTTATCTTTTAAGAATGGCGTTCAGCAACAATCAATTTAATTTCAATTACCAACCACTAAAAAGAATGTCATCACATAAAATGAATCACAGAATATACGTTACTCCACACAAAAACACATGTGTGGACACAAACTTGTGTTTCTATCCACCAAAAGCCTTGTGTCACATTTAAGCAACTCTATCTTGTGTGGAATTAACACAAGGACTTGTGTTGAAAGAATTGAATACAAGATATGCTGGATGTTATACACAATATGTGTTGCAAAATACACAAGTTTTTGTTGTATTGAATAAAATACCTCATTCTGGTTCAAAACAAAATTGTGTTTTTTTTTATTTTGTAACTCAAACGTGTACTTTATATTTTTAACATATGTTTGTGTTGGGTAACACATGTTTGTGTTAGAGTAACACATTTCTGTGTTGGGTTAACCTATTTTGGTGTTGGGTTTACACATGTTTGTGTTAGAGAACACATTTCTGTTTTGGGTTAACATATGTTGGTGTTGGTTATAGATGTTTGTGTTAGAGAACACATTTCTGTGTTGGGTTAACATATGTTTGTGTTGGGTTACACATGTTTGTGTTAGAGAACACATTTCTGTGGTGGGTTAACATATGTTTGTGTTGGGTAACACATGTTTGTGTTAGAGAACACATTTCTGTGGTGGGTTAACATGTGTTGGTGTTGGGTAACACATGTTTGTGTTAGAGAACACATTTCTGTGTTGGGTTAACATATGTTTGTGTTGGGGTTACACATGTTTGTGTTGGGTTACACATGTTTGTGTTGGAGAACACATTTCTGTGTTGGGTTAACATATGTTTGTGTTGGGGTAACACATTTCTGTGTTGTGTGAAAACGACACAAGATATTGTGTTAAATTTCAACACGTGTTTTGGTGTGTCGGAGTGATTTGACGCTCGATTGATGTCATAATATACGTATATGGACAATAATATTTCAGTGCACTTCACTTGTACGGCGGCGGCAAGCTTATCGTGGGAGGAAACAGAGCACAGGCCGCGGAAAATCATCAACATCCGCAGGCAGGTTCAAATATGTCAGAGTAATAAGGTGCATAGTCCCCTGTACATCATTGTATTCATGCATGCATGCGATCAACCTAGAGGGCTAAGGGCGATGTTTCCGAATTGTTTTCTAAGGTCACATAACGAGCGCAAATTCCGTGTCTGGAGTAGGCGCTAGATGGTAAATATTATGTTTTACAGAGACAGCCGTGTGCCAGCGTAAATTGCGTATAACGTAATATAGTAATATTATTTTATCCAGATGAAAGAGTTTTGAATATGTCGAAGTGATAGCCTGTTGTACGTAAACATAAGTGGTACATGTATAGATTGATTGTAATCTCCCGATTGGATACAGATAGCTATGGATAGACTTTATGTCTTCGTAATAGTGCTTTGTGTCAGGTCCAATTAAGGATCTTTTTCAGACGCAGCTAGTTGACGTTGTCCACTGTCATGGTTCAGGGTTGGGCATGCCGGCTATACATAGCTGGTGCGGAATTCCCCTCATTGTCTGTAGAGCCTTTCAGTTTGTTCGATTTCAGCTTCGGCTATTGTATAAGTTTCGGCGATCTCAGTGAAAGTGTCCGCACAAGGTACAGGGATTTCATATCCCATGCATTCGTAAATATCCAAGACCGTCATAAATAAGGTCGGCATTTCTTCGAACAGGGAAATGTTTTGAGACCCGAGGTCCGAAAAGATTTCAATTAAAACCACGGCACGTATAATCGAATGACGTTGAGCTGTATAAATGCGTCTAGTACACTCTCGTTGTTCGGTTATTTTTGGGGACATTAATGCGATTGCTTAGATACATTCAAAAAGGGCTTAATTAGAAACAGAATAGGCATATTATAATTTGACCAATTCTTAAATTTGCGTATATTGAGCGACAGAAGCAAGTGTCGAGCATGCAAAGGAAATGTACGCCAAAGGACAAATTCCTTCCAGAGTGGAACCAACGCCGCGCATCCCCGAAGCGAAAAGGAGCGGGTTCGGCGCCCGCGGTGTCAGCTGGGCTTTCCCCCTATCAGTATAGTACACGGCGGCCTGCCGAACCTGCTCCTTTTCCACTGACTTCTTAACCCATCACTGAAACATCACTGCATTTCTAACCCATCACTGACAAAGTACTTATTTTTTAACCAATCACTGACATACAACTGACTTATTAACCCATCACTGACAAACTACTGACATTTTAAACCACCACTGACACACTAATGACTATTTTAAGCCATCACAGACATATTACTGACATATAAATCTACAACTGCTGATTCATAAACCCACTACTGACGCACTGCTGATTCGTGAAGCCACTACTGACGCACTGCTGATTCATGAACTCTCTACTGACGCACTGCTGATTCATGAACACTCTACTGACGCACTGCTGATTCATGAACACTCTACTGACGCACTGCTGATTCATGAACTCTCTACTGACGCACTGCTGATTCATGAACTCTCTACTGACGCACTGCTGATTCATGAACTCTCTACTGACGCACTGCTGATTCATGAACACTGTACTGACGCACTGCTGATTCATGAACTCTCTACTGACGCACTGCTGATTCATGAACACTCTACTGACGCACTGCTGATTCATGAACACTCTACTGACGCACTGCTGATTCATGAACACTCTACTGACGCACTGCTGATTCATGAACTCTCTACTGACGCACTGCTGATTCATGAACTCTCTACTTACGCACTGCTGATTTATGAACACTCTACTGACGCACTGCCGATTCATGGACACTCTACTGACGCACTGCTGATTCGTGAAGCCACTACTGACGCACCGCTGATTCATGAACTCCCTACTGACGCACTGCTGATTCATGAACACTCTACTGACGCACTGCTGATTCATGAACTCTCTACTGACGCACTGCTGATTCATGAACACTCTACTGACGCACTGCTGATTCGTGAACTCTCTACTGACGCACTGCTGATTCGTGAAGCCACTACTGACGCACTGCTGATTCATGAACTCCCTACTGACGCACTGCTGATTCATGAACTCCCTACTGACGCACTGCTGATTCATGAACTCCCTACTGACGCACTGCTGATTCATGAACTCTCTACTGACGCACTGCTGATTCATGAACACTCTACTGACGCACTGCTGATTCATGAACTCTCTACTGACGCACTGCTGATTCATGAACACTCTACTGACGCACTGCTGATTCATGAACTCTCTACTGACGCACTGCCGATTCATGAACACTCTACTGACGCACTGCTGATTCATGAACTCTCTACAGACGCACTGCTGATTCATGAACTCTCTACTGACGCACTGCTGATTCATGAACCCACTACTGACGCACTGCCGATCCATGAACTCTCTACTGACGCACTGCTGATTCGTGAAGCCACTACAGACGCACTGCTGATTCATGAACACTCTTCTGACGCACTGCTGATTCATGAACACTCTACTGACGCACTGCTGATTCATGAACTCTCTACTGACGCACTGCTGATCCATGAACTCTCTACTGACGCACTGCTGATTCATGAACTCCCTACTGACGCACTGCTGATTCATAAACTCTCTACTGACGCACTGCTGATTCATGAACTCCCTACTGACGCACTGCTGATTCATGAACTGTCTACTGACGCACTGCTGATTCATGAACACTCTACTGACGCACTGCTGATTCATGAACACTCTACTGACGCACTGCCGATTCATGGACACTCTATTGACGCACTGCCGATTCATGGACACTCTACTGACGCACTGCTGATTCGTGAAGCCACTACTGACGCACTGCTGATTCATGAACTCTCTAGTGACGCACTGCTGATTCATGAACTCTCTACTGACGCACTGTTGATTCATGAACACTCTACTGACGCACTGCTGATTCATGAACACTCTACTGACGCACTGCTGATTCATGAACTCTCTACTGACGCACTGCTGATTCATGAACTCTCTACTGACGCACTGCTGATTCATGAACTCTCTACTGACGCACTGCTGATTCATGAACTCTCTACTGACGCACTGCTGATTCATGAACTCTCTACTGACGCACTGCTGATTCATGAACTCTCTACTGACGCACTGCTGATTCATGAACTCTCTACTGGCGCACTGCTGATTCATGAACTCTCTACTGACGCACTGCTGATTCATGAACACTCTACTGACGCACTGCTGATTCATGGACACCACTTTCTCGAGAACCCACTACTGACACACTCCTACTGTTTCATGAACCCACCAGCGAAGCACTACTGGCTCATTATTCATATCCATTGCATTAACGTTACACTTGTAATATCTCATGTCAACGGACTAAGGATTTTTTGTTCTGTCCGCGGATCAGTACTGATATATGCCGGCGACTTGACGTTATTGAACAGCGGATCTAGAAATCTTTCACATAGGCTTACTCACAATACAAGGCTGAATTATATCAAATTATCAGTTGGACGTAAATATTTATTTACAAAGGCGTACAACTAAAGCCAACATTAACCATGTACCATTAATAACTTGAAACAAGAATGTCAGAAAATATCATAAAATATACCTATATCAAAGGAAAAATATGTTATGTAATATCCGTGCTATTTTTGGATTAAATTTCCTGTTGGGTCATACAACATGCTCTAAATAGGCAATCATGGTACATTCCTGGTTTATCTCTCAGGGGATAAGGGAATGAAGATACATACAATATGAAAATACTGTATTTCATTATACGCAGTGACAATTATTATTTTAATTGAATAGACGTATTTTCGCTTATATTTAAACAAAAAGCGACATGGTAATTAGCAAGTTGCGGTAGGGAGCGCTGTTGTGGAGTCAAACAGCTCGTCACATTAACTGTTTGCTTATACACGACTGTTGCCTACATAGTTGGCTTCCCTTACATAGATAGGATTGAAATATATAACAAAATTGTTTTAAAAATCCTATATACAAGTAGCCATTGTTGACTTTTTCCTGTTAGCTACATTTTTCGTTACCAACATACAAACGACGTCAACGAAAATTGCAATCAAAAAAGTGAACAATTTAAAGAAAAGCCGCTCGCCCAAAAAATAACACTGAATATATGTCATAAATAAGATTAGACGAAAGTAAGAATTTGTAATTTAAGTACTAGTAAGGGGAGGTGTCAGCTTGAAACAAAGACAAGGTGTGAAGGACAATCCGTGATTTCATGCTTGCGACCTGATTCCGGTTACACATACACGCACACGCACGCACACACGCACGCACACACGCACACACACACTCCAATGGTGTTGGTCAAGTGATACAGAGCGCAAATGGAAAACACGTCCATTTTTGTGAATGTTTGTTTCGACATTCGAAACATTTTGGACGAACCTTCCATCATTACGTTGAGTTTTTCCAGTATTTAACACACATGCTGCTTGCACTCAACAAAAACAGGAACTTATCCCAGACTGAAACGTTGTGTTTATGGAACGTTTCATGGTGTAAGGCATCCAATAAAAAAGGAAAAGAGAAAACATGTAGTGAAATTCAAATTCAGTGATAAAAATGGTTTTACACTTTAAGATTGACTCAATTCTTTCTTTGGAACAATCTGTTCCAAACTCTGCAACAGAACGAAGCAAACGTGTCCCAACTTACGCTCTTCACGGCTTTTCGATCCATTTGTAATACCATGTCAACTCTTCCCAACCATTCGTCTGTGTCAAACTTTTCAGGCATCCCAGTTAGGTGGACTTCCGCAATGGATTCCATGTGCAAGCCTTCTTTTATCGATCTGCTACCATCCTGCCATCGACAAACCAAAAGCTCTTCCTCGTTTTGTCCCCTAAGGATCATCGCCAGTTCTTCGACAATATCTCGCTGTCCATAGCAACGAAATGTTCTCTCAAGAGCAGAGACCAAACGGTGCGGCCATTTTATCTGAGGGAGCCGGGTGCAGACCTCGTGTACAGCAGATAGGAGATCCTCTTCACAGGTCTTTGGTTTCAGCAACGACATGTTGCTAAGAAGAGTCAATGACATGACCCAGCATCGTTCCGCGGCGCATGCGTCAATGTCTGATGCCATAAACGTTTGCCGAAGTAAACCAGGGGACCTCTTACCGCCTCCTTGCCTTTTCCCCAAGAGGATGTTCGTTAGGCTATGAACGGTACTGCTGAGAGCGATATTGATGTCCCCTACCTTTGAAAATGCTACTATATATCGAAGAGACTTCTTTTTCGCAAACCATTTGTCAACAAATCTCACAACAGATATGTAACGGGATGGAACTATGAAGGCCAACTTCGCATGTTTAGCTCCTAGATGAAAAATAACCATCAAGTTGAACTCCATGAAGAATAGTAGCTGTTCTGTGTGTTGGATGTCGGTGGGGTCATCCAATGACGTTAAAAACTTTTCATACGCTGCAAGACTCTCCAACGTATCCGACCCAGGGTGATAAAATTTACGCACTGCCTCACAGAATATGCTGAAATTATTCATCAGTGTTTCTTTGTTTTCCTGTTTCGTTGCTGTCGTAGGAAATGACGGAAATGCTACACTTCCCATGGACAGATTCGTCTTTTCCATATTAGACAACGTGACCAATCCAAACAGAGATTGTTCTGTGAGTCGAGAAGTGAGTCCGGATGTGAGTCGGATGCCGTCTTCCACAAACCAAGATTGCCACAGTGACAAACCCTCGCGCAAATCCGCTTGACAAAGGTTGTTGAAGACAATGTCCACAAGATGTGTATCTCTAGAAAATAATTTCCAGTGCATCCCAAACTTGAGCACGAAGCAGATGAGGTTGGAGAAAGACGTACTATTCTCCAATGGGAGAAGTCGTCCTAACTCCACTTTGATGTCGTCATCCTTCATGTAATGATAAGCTTTCATGACGATGACATTTATGTGTACTAAAGTGAGGAGAGAGTAGAAACACTCCAGAAAAGTTTCCTTTGTGTACGGTTCGTGGAGATGTTTGCATGAATGCACCCGGTTGCACGACCTCCCTTCGGTAAACTCTGGACACTGGCTGCTGAAACTTTGAACACTTTGTACCGTGGATCTGATGACGGCTACCCAGTCGTACGCCAGATTCAAGAGATACCGTTGAAACCGCTCCGCAGCTCTGTAGATAGAAATCCTTACAGTAGATTTTTGACTGTGTCTCTCCAGAAAGATCTGGCACTTTGGTGAATGTTTCGGATGATACATCACAATTCCATTTTCTTCATCCTCCAACCCGTAGTACCTCAGATACATCTTCACCTTTTCCTCCTCGGCGTCACCATCGGGGTTATGACTGACTTGTAAAGCTTTGAGAAGACAGGCCAGGTCTTGGCTGGCAAATCTGTAGCAAGCTTTTGCGTTGTGCCTCAGGCTGGTTACTTTGAGCTTTGCCTTTGAACACTCCACCTGACCTGCCTCGTTAGACTCTGAACCCAGGCCTCCAAACATTCGCCAAGCATTCTCAATGGCATCCACATCTTGACTGATCTGTCCAAGTAGAAGCTGGGCTTCACACGCCTCAGTAAAATCCTTGACATTGTTGAAGTAAGCCAGCAATAGACTTAATGTTTCAGCGACGGTACCATCATCCATCACTGGTGTGTTTGTTAACTCGAACTGAAAGATTTTCTTCTTACAAGAAGCCCAATGACAATGTCTGACTAAGTCACTGTCTCCCGCCAGTCTGCTAATATCCACGGCTTCCTCAAACTCGCCGTTCTCCATTAAAACTGTGGCAGCGTAATGGTAGTCCCCTGCAAGTAAGCAAAGTGAAATTTGAATGAATAAATCAACAAATTGTTTAGAACAACTGTTAAAATATCAGCAGGCCTACATGTAAATCATAATTGTCAGACTTTGTAGAACACTAAGAATTTTTAATCTGTAGTAAAACGAACATTATGTGGAACATTCTCCCTTGGAGACGTACTCCTACATTTTTTGTGAAAACGCCTTCCAGAGAACAGGTCCTCTCGTTACATATACGGCGATGTGTAATTTGCTAAAGAGTGACGATCATGTGACACCAGACAGCCAGCAAATATAGAAGAAAGACTTCCCCACCAACAGTCACCTTCTAACTCCAAATACCGAATATCATGAATTTTAGGCCAAGCCACGCTCCCTGTTAGGATATTTTTCAGCTTCCTGGCGTTTATTTTTGAACCAGTGGGATATAAAATAAGTATATCTTTGATCTGTTTCAAATACTTTGGTAATTTCTGGTCACTGAGACCTTGGTCTTGTTATAGAAATAACAAAAGAAAGGCTGAATAATACTGACAGTGCTCTAGTAAAATGAGGATAAACTTTCTCAAGTACTTATCCACCTTTACTCTAATATTGTTACTCTTTCAGAATTATGTCAATAGTTGTCTATATGTGATTCAACTGTTATACGTACCAGACTCTGTTAGCGACTTTACAGCTTCTGGGATCAAACCCTGCTCCAGGAGGTGGTTCACGTCCGGTTTTGCACAAGCGCTTTGGCAATTCTTGTCTTTTAGATTGATCCTTCCTGCTTTCTGACTCAGCTCCTCTCGTGAATACGCTGGTTTGTTCTCTAGTATTATCTGAGGTATGCGATGTCCCTTAGAGGCGTACTCCTATTACCCACAAATGAGAAATATAATGGTTTTAGACTTTTGGGAAAAATATCTGCAAAACACCAGTGAAGAAATTCAATGAAAGCGCCTAGGAACTTTTATTTATTTATTGATTTATTATATTTATTTACTTATTTGATTGGTCTTTTTACGCCGTACTCAAAAATGTTTCGCTTATACGACGGCGGTCATCATAATGGTGGGTGGAAACCGGGCAGAGCCCAGGGAAAAGCCCAGGGTTGATGACAGACCATCCCACGTACAGCCTGGACTTGATCTCACAGCGACCGCATTAGTGCGTTATCATCTTAGGTTTTGGTAAGAAGTAGCATACATGTTGCAGCCATTTAACATTTTTAAACTTTTAATATTTTTATTCTGCCTGCCGACGACAGAGTGTAGATGGGCCCACTGGGTGAAAATTATTTATTTGAAATTGACCCCGATTGGCGTTACTTGAGTGTCTATGGCCTTAGGGAAAAGTAATAGTATGTCCTCTCTTTACAGTATGTCATTAGACGTTTTTAAGGTCTAGAAATGCTCTCGGGCCTATGGATTTAAAACGCCATGTGTTATGCTGACCAGAGAAAAGGTACTTAACCACATAAACTGCTTCCTCCGAGTGTACCACTTTTACCACGGAGTATTTACATGCATCACACAATATTGGAAAAACAACTGCTGTTTTCTTTTGAGGGATGAGACCAATCAAATAGTCGCATTTGGCAGTGCTCACCATGACACAATAAATAGGGAACACCATTCAGATATACCTTGATCTTGGCCTTAAATACAGTGACCTTGATCTTATATATTGTCATGTAACATTACATTGTATGTTTATAGTTGTACATTTCCTGGTGCGGTCGTCGTCATATGACTGAAAAATTGTTGAGTACGACGTTAAACCCCAAGCACTCACTCACTCCTAGTGCGACTTAGTCACGTGACGTTTCATTTCAGGCGCTGCCGGGTAGTCTAAATACAGAACATCGTGTAAATCGTGTAGCCTGTCATTTTCGACTGACCGATGCTTCTGCAAAATGACCTTGTTTATGTTTTTTCTTTGTTCTTCCTCGAAGCTTTGATTATAATACTTAATCATTTAATCAACCCGGACAAATCCCTTTTCCCGTGCAGGATACAGGAGTGTTCATACTATAATCATTAAAGACAGCCGACCGATGTGTTTTCTGTATAGTAACTCTGACTGTACATGCGTGTCTACTAATACAAAAGTGCGGTCTGCTGCCGTAACTTACGTAATAGCAGATAATATGTACGCTACTCCAACACAAACTGCTGCTCAATGTCTCTCTCTAAAACACTTGACTTGATCAACAATATTGTACATGTATATATACATATATCCATATATCTGCATAAGTAAGCCCGAAAAATTTAAAAAATTTATCTGATAGTTAAGAATATATAAATGTATATATGCATTTAGCCATGACACATTAAATATTCCAGTTGAATTACCGGATAAATTCCAAATTAAACTACAAATATTAGGGAACAATAAATATATGAAGTGGACGGGAAAATGACGTCATTATGTTTGTGTACCAAGCTACAGGGTACCAAAAGTGAAAAGTCACGGTTAACAAAACGTACAATCTATTTGGTATTGTCTTTGACCAATTTTCAGTATCCTTCCAGTGAGCCCAAATCGTTGTTTATCCGATAAGTAGATAAATAATTACCATTCAAAACTATACGGAAGATTGGCCCTCATTTCTGATTAATAGTTGTCTCCTTTAGGCAAATCCCAATTCTCAATATATGAGTTGAAAATACTCACCTTAGTGATAATATTTGTAAACAAACTCTCATTGTTAATAACTTCCTCATGATACTTTATTGTGCCAGTAACCCACCTCTCCCTATACGCTTCTGTCTGGGACTGATGCTTCTGAGGAGGTACTATGTACGCACCTTTACACCTCATATTTTTTGTGATTTATTTTGAAATTCTTACTTGTATGTACTGAACTATGTTACACGTGATCTTACCGAAAACTACATGCGTAATAAACAAAAATTCGAGCTGTTATAAAGTGAGTACGATGGTAACCAGGCTAGAACATGTGCTTGTTTCGTTCTTAAATGTTGTTACGTCATGGATTACCTGAGTCAATATCGTGTGGCAATCGGGACTTGGTATAACTTTGTGTGCTGTAAAAGTAGGGTACACCTAATCAAACTTATAAACTTGCTGAATGGATTAACAGTGATTTGTAATGCTACTGACTCTTTACTATTTTGTGTTATTATAGGTATTCTTTGTATGTTAAACAACTTGAATTACGTTTTAATTGTCAATATCTCATTAGTGCTGCGATGCGGAGATATACATAAAAATCCGGGACCACCAAGCTCGCATAACTTAAGATGTTGTCATTTTAATGCTAGGAGCCTTCTGGCTCAGTCTGATGATCAAATGTCATCATATTCTAAGTTAGACGAAGTCTCGACCGTACTTGTAAAAGAACATGATTACGATATTATTTGTGTAACAGAAACTTGGCTTAGTTCTGCCATACCAGATGAAAGAGTTAATATAGAAGGGTACTACATTATAAGGAAAGACGGAGATAGGCATGGTGGGGGTGTTGCCATTTATTGTAAGTCATCATTGAATATCACACGCAGATTAGATCTTGAAAATGGAAATGAAATGCTATGGATTACAATTGAATTGTTCAATAGAAGTGTATTAGTTGCTGTATGTTACCGCCCTCCTAACTAATCAACGGAATCACGGGATCTTTTTATTGATAACTTTGATTCTACTCTCACTTCTGTTATATCAGAAAACCCACATGCTTTACTAATATTTGGTGATTTTAACGATCGCTGCACTGACTGGAATAAATACCATGATAAGAGTGAATTAAAAATGAAACTTTTCGACCTTTTGGCTGGAAAAAATTTATTTCAAATACTGAATGAGCCGACAAGATATACGGAAGATACTGCTTATTTATTAGATCTAATAATCACTGACAATATGAGATATGTAATAGATTACGGAGTGGCTTGTCCCATGGGTAATCTTGACCACTGCACGATCTATTGTAAACTGGATGTTCTGTGCAATGATAAACCTAAATCTTTCAAAAGACATGTATGGGACCTTAAATGTGCTGATATAGACCGTCTACGTAACTTACTGTCTGTCTCACCCTGGGATATATGTGACGTTTTCACTGATATAAATGACAAAGTGTATGCATGGTCAAATCTTTTTCTGTCATGCTGTAAGGAAGCTATCCCAAATAAAGAATTTACCGTGAGACCTCGCGACAAGCCCTGGGTGACCAATGATGTGTGATATAAGTTAAGAATTCGAAATAGATGCTTTAAAAAGTATAAAAGATCTAAAAATGAAAAAGATAAATTTCGCTTCTATATAGCCAGAAGGGAGGCCAACACAGCCAAAAAAGAGGCAATTCGTCGCTATGCTACACGTCTAAAGACCAAACTATCTGACCCAAATCTAGATACCAAGACTTACTGGTCTTCAATGAAATCACTGTTGGGTTCTAAAGCAAAACCTCCAATACCATCACTACTTGTAAATGGTAAAAATGTGTCCAGTGATATTGATAAGGCCAATGCTCTCTGTGCATTCTTTGCATCACATTCTGACCTTCCATCTCCTGTCCCAAACTTGCCGGACTCCTTCGTTACTACAACTCGTTTAAACAGTATACAAATAACTGAAAAGGAAGTTGGTCAGTGTCTCAGTTCGTTAAATACAAGGAAGGCATCAGGTCCGGATGGGATCAGTAATTTTATGTTGCAGAGTGCAGCAGGAAGTATAGTACCCTCGCTTACTAAACTATTTAACTCTTCATTACAAAACGGCGTCTTTCCGTCCGCGTGGAAAAGGTGCCGCGTTTGCCCAGTATTTAAAAAAGGTGATCGACATTGTATTTCTAACTACAGACCAGAATGTCTTCAACCATCGATATGCAAAGTATTTGAAAAAGTCGTCCATAAACATTTATATCAATATCTTACGATAAACAATATTCTTATTCCTCACAATGTAGGATTCAAAAGTGGTGATTCAACTATCTGTCAACTAACTAAAATCGTCCATAATATTTATAAAGGTTTAGACAACGGTAATGATATGTGTTTGGTATTCTTGGATGTGAGCAAAGCCTTTGACAAGGTTTGGCACACAGGTTTACTATTTAAGTTGAGGCAGATGGGTATTGGAGGAATGTTAGTGGCGTGGATAAATGATTACTTATCTGATCGATCAATCTCTGTTTGCCTCAACGGTAAAGAATCTAGCTCGAATCCTACATACTCAGGAGTTCCCCAGGGCTCTGTACTTGGTCCTTTGTTGTTTCTTATCTTCATAAATGATATAAATACTAATATTGAATGTGACATAAATATATTTGCTGACGACACATCCTTGTTAGAAGAAATTAAAGAACTACCAGTCTCAGAAACTAGACTGAACCGTGACCTTAACAAGTTAGCATCGTGGGCAAATCAATGGTGTGTCACATTCAATGCTCTTAAGACAGTTTATTTACTTGTATCATTAAAGGGAAATCCTTCCTATCCCAAACTGTATCTTAATGGCACGGAGGTGAAGAGCGTTCAGTCCCACAAACACCTTGGGATCTTTTTACAACACAATGGGAAATGGGACGAACACATTAGAAATTTAGTTAATAAATGTAACAAAAAAACTGAGTATTCTCAACCGATGTAAGAAATGCCTTACCCGAAAATGTTTGAAAACTCTATACTTCAGTCAAATAAGATCTACCATCGAATATGGTGACATCCTGTTTGACAATTGCGGTATAGTGTTGTCTCAAAAACTTGAAATAATTCAGCGAAGAGCTGCTCTTCTCTGTTCTGGGGGCCTACGTCGGACAACGTATAGTAAATTATTAAATGAACTAAGATGGGAACCGCTTTATGTGAGACGTAGATCCCACAGAATTCTTCTCTTCCATAAAATTATAAATGGGCTATCGCCTCCTTATTTGAAAAAATTACTACCATGCGGAAATGAAGCTGTTGCCAGTACATGCAATCTACGAAATAAGCACAACATCCGTCTTCCCAAAGGTCGTATCCAGTTGTACATGTCGTCATTTATTCCCCAAACAATTAAAGATTGGAATTCAATACCTCTCCACTTTCGTCACGACTCTCTAGAAAAGCTTAAATCCTATCTCAAACCTAGTTTTGTTGACAGCATTACTATTTCCGTACTGTACGATTCTTTTGTCACATTTTCCTCGATACTGCATTGTAGGATGCGGATGGGACTGAGCGCTCTTCACGCAGACTTATTTACCAATCGCCTTTCAGATGACCAGTCTTGTCATAAATGTAATTACAAATGTGAAAATTCTCATCATTTTCTTATTGAATGTCCCGCATATGCCGCTCAAAGGAAGAACATGTTCGACAGGTTTACTAAAACGATTTCTCCAAATGCTCACTTATCTATTTTCCTTCCGCATTGCTCAAAACATATCTCAAATATTTTACTTTTTGGATCAAATGACCTATCTCTTAAAGACAATAAAACCATATTCTGTTCTGTGCACAAATTCATTCAAGATACTCGAAGATTTATCCATCGTACTCACCAAGTAGTTCAAACAAGCTGCTCTTAAGGCACAAAGTGCTAAGACTGAAACTCATTCTTAAATCTGTTATATAATCGGTACTTAATGAAGTATATGAGTGTGTGCAGTATTGGACGCCTATGTGTATTGTAAATATGTTATTCTTCACTATCAAGTTTTGATTATATAAATGTATCATGTATATAAGTTTGAGGAGACCCCCTAGTGACCCATGGGTTGTGGGATATCCTCAGTAAACAAATAAAGAATTAAATTAATATGTAAGGCGGCGGATTTGTAGGCTTAGAGAGAGTCAGTCAGTGAGAGAGTCAGTGAAGGGTCAGTGATACACAGAGGTAAGATAGGGATATGACAGTGATATTTGGAGAGCAATGAGGTGTCTTTCACGGAGTTACGGACGATACATCACAGCTATAGTGAGAGGAAATCGTTAGTAACTTTAGAGCGGAAAAGCTGGTGTAATTTGGATTAGCCGGACTAGGACTAACAAGTTATTGTTGGCCGACATTCTACCATTTGTGAACTGTAACTATCGTATATGCTTGCTGGAGGTTTTGTTTTGTTTTGTGCTCTCAATATCAGAAGAGTATCAACCTCCCTTCGTAAGACAAGTCGGAGGATTCAACCTTGTTGTGGTTTGGGGAGATATCAACACACTGTGCCAGTAAAGAGGAAACGGACGTCCAACCAGCAGGATTGGAATATTCCAGGGCCGAGTGGACAACGAAGGAAAGTCAAATTAAGGACTGTAGCGTAACTCAGATAAGAAGTATTTATACATACTAGTAGGCTGCCGCCATTTATTGTGACCTTTATATATATATATATATATATATATATATATATATATATATATATATATATATATATATATATATATATAGATAGATAGATAGATAGATAGATAGATAGATAGATAGATATAGATATATATATATATATATATATATATATATAACCTGTGCATTGATATTTGTAGTTTAATTCATTATTTTCTTTTCTGATTTATTAAATAGTTAAACCAACCATTTTAGTGTTTAAGAGTGTTACTCTGTTTGACCCAGGCTAGTCTCATTATCGGGAATTGATTTTGGCTTATTATGCCGATACCCTAATAATATCATAACCTCACGTTTACATGCCTTGACATTGAACGTACATATCGTTGGCCGACATACATTGATCTTACGTGGACTTTGGCCTTACATACTTGGATCTTGGCCTTACACGCCCGAGATCTCTTGCACAACGTGATCGTAGCCTAAGGTGACTACAATGGCAGCATATGCCTTTATCATATGTCGCCTTATTGGTTATAACCAACTTAGCCAACGATTTCTCCGCGCGGGAGGCCCCTGGAGCTTGGCCTCACACACCATCAGCTTGAGTTTACAATCCCTGAGCTTGGGGCGACATAGGTTGACCTTGAACTTAAACACCTTGACATGGTGTGAGTGAATGCTGGGTGTTTAACGTCGTGCTTTAACAATTTTTCACATGACGACGAAGGAAACCTTAGGGTGCATGTACGTGTAATGTGCCTCCTTGTTGCAGTACAGATTTCCACCGCTCTTCTTTATAGCGCTGCTTTGTTAAGAAGAATAACCAAAGGCAAGTAAGCGGCCCAGCCCGAGCCATTATACTGATACGGGTCAATCAGTCGTTGCACTGTTCCTTTAATTCTGAACCCCAAGCGAGGAGACTACAGCTTTCTCATTTATAGTCTTAGGATTGACCCTGGATCTACCGTTCCCGTAGCGGACGCTCTACCAACCATGCTATCGTGTCCCTTTGACATTGGCCTCACATTACATAACACATACGTTACATACCATAACATGAGGTTTACATGGCTTGACGTTGACTTTATATACTTTGACCTTGGGTTTACGTACCTTGACCTTGCTGTCGTATCTTTCCACGACATCAATGGCTATGTCAAAGCTGTTGATATCACACAGAGTCTGGACGGCCTTATTGTACAGCCCTTGTGATTCAAACTGCCAGCTCTCATAATAATGGTGATCACAGAGTTTGTACAGTTCACCAGCCTTTTCCATCTGCAAGTAACACGTGTGTACTCGATTTCACGTTCTTTCAAAGAAGACACATTGTATGTATTTATTTGATAGGTGTTTTACGCGTACCTAACAATATTACTAACAATATTAACAATATCTTCTCACGTTCGGCCGGAGAAGAAGCCAGCATAAACTTGACTTGAATTCAGAACTACCGCATTGGTGAGAGGCTCGCGGGTCATTGCGACGCGGTTGCATGCTAACCACCTCGCTCACGGAGGCTTCGGACATACACCTAATGACTCTTTGTTGTACTTAAATTGTTAAGTACGGTGTGAACTTTCAAGAGTACGTACATACGTACATGCCTTATTTGAACATCTTAAGGAATGATGAGCTGAGTTAGTAAATTTGCCCTAGGTTTTCACAGTGAAAGGATGCCGTGGTTTGAACAAACCGAACGAGGCAGCAAAGTGCCATTTTCGTCAAGTCTCATTTTTTGTCATATTGTCATATTTTTGTGCTCTTTTTGCGACATTCGTGGTGCGTTAATATAACATATACTGATACACCATATAGTTACATTCTATAGTTTACGGACGTATTGAACATAACAAACTATAATTACGGTAACCTAAAACATTAACCTCACATCTTGTATACATTCACCAAACCAAGTTTAACGAAAAATCACCGAACACCGACACCTTCTCAGGTGATATTCACCAGGCCCAGAGCTAACAAAAGTGATTATTGTAAATGCCCTAAAGGAGGATAATTTAGCAATAAATATAAACCTTTGTTGAGCAGGTAGGAATTTTTGTAAGGATATGTCGGCAGAACTGGGTGTATAGTATCAAACGGGACTCTAAGGCCTAGTGGTTAGTTTCCTAGCGGAGCAAATGTACAATCACCTTTCACCAATCTGATCGCTGTGAGTTCCAGCAATTGTTGGCTTCCTCTCGATTGTCGTGCGTTTCCCCCGGGTTTTCTCCCCAACATAATGCTGTGCGGCGAGGTATATGTGAAATATTCTTAAATAAATCAATATACCTCAAAGGAGGTGATTTGATTTTATTTATTGATATGATTGGTGTTTTACGCCGTACTCAAAAATATTTCACTCATACGACGGCGGCCAGCATTATGATGGGTTGAAACCGATCAGAGCCCGGGGAAAACCCACGACCATCCGCAGGTTACTGACAGACCTTCCCACGTATGACCGGAGATGAAGCCAGCATGAGCTGGACTTGAACTCACAGCGACCGCATTGGTGAGAGGCTCCTGGTCATTAGGCCGCGCTAGCGCGCCAACCGACTGAGCAACGGAGGCCCCGAGGTGATTTGAAGTGTAACAGGGTTCATTGGTTACACAGGGCTAGATTTTTTTTTTTTTTTTTTTTGATTGGTGTTTTACGCCGTACTCAAGAATATTTCACTTATACGACGGCGGCCAGCATTATGGTGGGTGGAAACCGGGCAGAGCCCGGCGGAAACCCACGACCATCCGCAGGTTGCTGACAGACCTTCCCACGTACGGCCGGAGAGGAAGCCAGCATGAGCTGGTCTTGAACTCACAGCGACCGCATTGGTGAGAGGCTTCTGGGTCACTACGCTGCGCTAGCGCGCTAACCGACTGAGCCACGGAGGCCCCCACAGGGCTAGACCACATAAGCATTGCATGCGAATTGATTTGATTACCCGCCCAACTTTCCCGTACAGACGTGCCGCTAACAATGTCTCGTGGGCATCCACAAGACACTTCGCCGCCTCAACAACCATTCCGCAGTTCACCAAGTACAACTTTGCAGCCGTGAGGAATTCTTCTCTCATCTTGGAAGGGTTGGCCTGTAGTCCACGGGCCCGGCGGGACGCTGCGTGTGCCATAGCCACGTGTTCTCGAGCTCGATCCCCAGCTTTCTGATAACATTTGATGGCCATGTCATATGAATGGCGCTCCATGAACTGGTCGCCTCTCCAGGTCCAGTCGGCCGAACTGGACATTTGTGCGAATGTTTCTTGTTCAGAATCTGAAAATATTTTTTGTGAGTAATTACAAATGTTGGTTAGGTGAAAAATTAAATTTTTTTGGCAGAAAAAAGGGCCATGTCAACCTTTTCTTTCTAAAAACAAATGTAACTTGCACATTCCATGTATACATAGCTGAATTTGAAATTTGAGGAGTATACCTTCGGCTGAAGTAATCGTTCGCACCAAGCATCTCGCTTTGAAGTAATCGAAAACCGATGCACGGCTTTTCTCGTCTTCATCGTAAATCCACAGATTGACACGAGCCCGGGTTATCGCTGTGTACAGCCGCTTGAACTCCGAGCACAGAACCCTGTGCTTCATAGGGTTAAATGCCAGTGGTCGGCAAGCTGACGTCTGTATTGCTTCTGAAAACCAACGGTAAAAACATATTATTATTATTATTTAGTATATTGATTTGAATGCTGCTTGTCGATTTTTGGTTTTGTATGCTCTAGTAATGCTCGTGTTAATTGTTATATACTAATATTTTATTCAAATAAACTGACGGCCAAAAGAAGCTTTACGACTCCGTGAGTTAACTTTAACCAGACTTCTTAGGAAATAAATACCAAATTATTGTAGGAAAACATTGTACGAAGCATATTCCCATGTGCCACAAGCGTCATATACATCCACACGAATTTGTTTTGAGACAACGAAGAAAGTTGAAAAATCACGTAACCCATAGATGGCCGCAACTTCACATGTAATAGGTGTATAAAAACGTTATAACGGCTGGTTTCCACACTAACTAAAAACCACCAAAGTAATGACTCGATTGACTTCACAACAACGCAAAGGCCCTGGGTGTGGTATCCATGGGAAACACCCAAGCCCACATTGCAAGGACCTTCGACTGCTCTCGTGTAACTGTGTCAGACTTGATGCAAAGTTACAGACAGACAAGGCAGACATGGGAGAGGCCAAGAACAGGCAGGCCTAGTGTAACTACGCCCAGAGAAGACGGGTAGCTGCGCACCTTACACCTGAGGAACCGCTTCCTGACAGTGCCGTCATCGTCAATCAGTGCCTTAGGTCACTGGTTCAGTCAGTAGACCGTGTCCAGGAGACTCATGGCTCACGGAATTAGGGCCTATCGACCATTCAGTGGGCAGTTCTTGACAGCCGAACATTGTCGCCAGAGACTGCGATGGCTTGAATTGTACACCGTTGGCAGCGACGTGATTGGCAACATGATGTTTTCACGGATGAAAACCGCTTCGGTCTGTTCCGAGCCGATGACACACAAGGAGTTTACCGCCGAAGAGGCGAACGAACGGCTGCATCATGCATCCAGGAGGTGGTACCGTTTGGTGGCGGCAGTGTGATAGTGTGGGGTGGGATTTGTGGAGAGGAACGGACACCACTGGTCATTATCTACTGGAACCTAACGGCTCAACGTTACGTGGAAGACATTTTACGTCCTGTTGTCCTGCCATGCCTTCAACAGCAGCCCCGTGGTGTCCAGCATGCCAACGCCAGGCCCCATACAGCTCGAGCTGTGCAGAACTTCCTGGACGCCGATTAAGATAGCGGCCACACCTTGCAGCCAACAGACCAGAACTGACGTTCGCTCTCAAAGATAAATGGCAACGAATCCCGCGTCATCTCATAAGACGACTTTCTTTTTCTCTGCGTCGGAGAGTTTTCCCGTTTATTGAAGCAAAGCGTGGCCATACGCGATATTGATGGTTTTGATGTTGACTGATTTTAAAAAATAATCAACTTTTTGTATACTCTGCCCATTGTTAACCAAGATGTAATGGCTATTTTTTTTACCCCTGCTCTGTTTGTTTACTTGTGAAATGATTTGAAGGCTGCTTTGTCCGTTCTTACTCAAGACTTTCAATATCTGAAGTCATCGGTCTTTTCGATATATTAAGCTTTAGTCATCCTGTTTTTCGATTGGGCAAAATGAACCGATTTGAGCTCTTCGTAAAGATTCTTTGAGCAGTTTATTCAATTGGTATAGCGTAATAATTACTCATGGATTAAAGAAAAGCTTTGACTGTTTCCGAAATTACATGGTCAGTGAATGAAAGCATGCAGACCTAAAGCATGGAAAAGCTATGTTTGTTTCCGTGTTACAAGTTAGTAAATACAAGCATGCAGATCTAAAGTATGGAAGCTAAAATGGGACGAATGAAAAAGATCTGGTATCTACAGACTACCGTGGATTATAGTAAAATTTCACCATTTGACATATACTGTAAAACATGACCCTCCTATATTACATTCGTCTTACCGCGATTAGATGGTCGTATGAAAATAGAACAATTATAATTTATTTCTATTTCGTCAGCAAAGCGTTATGTTAAACTCTACATATTGTTCTATTTGATCGAACTGTGAAAACAGGGTTGGAAATAAATATGAAAAAATACCATTCTTTAAAACGATACCTTGATCGATCTCTACCGGTGCAGGTGTACTGGGCCCAGCGGCCTGGGGTTCGTCTCTAGCAGTCGCCAATCGGTGCAGATACGATGTGACAATTCTCCATTCATCGTTAGCCTGGTATTAAAAGAAAGTAGGCAAAGAAGAAATTATATTTCTACTTCAATATGTCGATTACTCTTGATAAAATGATATTGCACTTTATTGTCATGACGTGATGTACGTCATGCAAACATGTACGGCGTGTCAGGTGGTACGATATAAGTGTCCACATAGCTGTAACTGTAGGAACCAGTGTCTGTCTGTCCATCATAGTTTTCTTTGCAACCGTTGATCTAATCAGATATATTCTCCATAGACGTAAAACAATTAGTCAGAACAGTACTCATGTCAGAATCTTTAGAAAACTTGAAGAGGAGAATGTCGCCAAATTACAGACCCTTGGCCTCTTCACTGGTCAGAGCTATGCCAGCTCGTGGCATGTTACGGTATAAGTGTCCATTTAATGATGAATATAGGAACCAGTGTCTGTCTATCTTATAGGTTTCTCTGCAACCCTTGATCTGGTTGATTTCATAATTGGAATTTTTTAAAGACTAGAAGAAGTGCACTGTCGAGTATCCGAAAATTCCGCAGGCAAATTAGGCATTGCATTCAACATGCTGGCTTTAAGCACAAAACCTACGTTCGTCAGATCTTGAAAATGGCATTGTGATTTGCAAAGGGTTGTTGCGTTTCTACACAATAACATGCTTCCATGAGGTCTCCAAAAGAGTTTAGTCATGGTAAAACAGTTTCTGACACAGATATTCTGCAGAGATGTAGAACAATTATATAGACCAGTACTCACGTCAGAATCTTTGAAAAAGTTGTAGAGGAGAATGTCGTCAAATTCCAGACCCTTGGACTCTTCAATGGTCAGAACCAAGCCAGCCCGCAGCTCTTCTGGAATGCTCGAACGTGCTGCTTCATTGACAACCACGATTGCTTGGTGTGCTCCAAACTCTATGGCTGATGTCAATCGCTGGCTATCCTTTAGTAAAACCGCCAGATCTTTGGAGCTGCAAAATTCCAGAAGAATCGGTGAAGGACCAGGAAACACACCCTGGTCTCTGTCCAAAAGATCAACTGATTCAGGGAAGAAGTCGACCATGAGATCAACAATGCTGCTAGCGAGAGAAAGGATTCCTTGGTGGGAGCGATAGTTGTCTGTCAACTGGAACACTTGTTTCGGAATTGTCACGCGACTTGAAGGCAAGGCGTCGTGGGTGTGGTAGAAAAGTGATTTGAGGTCAGCGAAGCGGAAGGATATCCCTCGCATGATGGCCTGGGCTGTGTCACCTGACAGAAACATATTGTTAGGACTCTCACAAAGCCTAATAAGAAGGCTCAGTTCTGCTTGAGTGAAATCCTGCGTTTCATCAACGTACATCTCATCGACTTTCCAACCAAGCACATTCTTATCTAGCCTCCTGTGAAGGTTAAGTATGAGATCGCACTCGTCGAACAATCCGTTTCGCTTCCTTTCTGTCTCGTAATTTGTAAATATTTTGTAAATGTCACCTCGATTACCTGTAAAGCTTGGGGCACATTTTCTGCCTACTTCTTGGTATTGTGCTGATGTTAAATAACCTTTCTGGCTGAGAAGGGACTGGAATGATCCCTTGATAAACGTGAAAATTTCTGTCCATACCAAAGATGGTTGGAATTTTGACTTTGCCCTGATCTTCGGCCAAAGTTCTACTACAAACACGTCGTAAGTGACCAGTCGCTTACTGATTTTTCCCAAAGACGTTGCGTTACCAGAAAGACGGGCTTCCAAAAGACATGGTGATGAGCTCTCAGCACCGGACAGACACATGTCGTCTGCCGCTGAGGTACCATTCTCTGATCTCTCAAAGAAGGTCTCCCCAGGCAAAGAGGCATCTAACATCAAAAGGAGTTTGCGTGACGTTACGAAGAGTGGGTACTTGTGACTGGGTATATCCTGCAGTTTATTCGACAGAAGACTGTCTGGTCTGCTATAAAGACTGTTTAGATCACAACCGTTCCTCAGTTCATTGAACTTCTTGTGGACTTCTGAGAGCAATATTCCATTCTTTGTGACAAAGAGCTGCTGAAGATGGCCTAGAGTTTCATGATGTGACGCTTGTTTGGCGAGTCCGCTGCTAGAAGCATTATTCTTCAAGTCGACCCTGTAGTTAACCGCTGGCTTCAAAGAAGAGCCGCAACCTTAAATAAGCAATGAGATAATGGGACATTAGAATCGAAATATGATGTACAAGGGTATTACACTAAAACAAAGCAGCCATGCGGTCACGAAAAAATAACCCACGTATACGAGGCAACAGCCAATGACAGCGTTCCACGACTACGTGCGATTGTTTCAGTGCAGTTACCCTGTTTAGTGCAATCTTTTGACGTTAGCTTCTTTGTTTAGTAATTACCCGGACAATGGCTAGCCACGCTAACGGTGTGCACATCATGCGATTTATAGTACCAATAAAGACGCACATATTTTGCACGATATAATAAAACATAAAATGTATGATGAGACATGGGATATCAAGATGTGTCACCGGACTGGTTAAACATAATTTCCCTCGAGCTGACAATTCCTGACTTCCCGCAGACCTTCTTCGGCATGCATTATCTATATAATACAGCGTTTATACTTATTGGTATCGTTCCATGACTGTACTGGCTTAGTTACACTCTTCTAAAAATAATTTCGTTAGGTTACGCCGTCATCTGTTTTACTCTCCCACGCTTCAGTCAAATGTAACAACCTAAGCGTCAAATCTGACACCCGCAACCCACACGTGAACTGTAAATGGCATTCCAAAGGAACAATGCGCAAATAGTTAATCCACTAGGTAACGTGTCGGGAAGAATAGTTTTCCAGGATGCAATCGGTCGAAATTCAAGGCACGGCATTTAATTCAAATTTTAAAAATTCAGTAAATAATTCCCTGGTCAAATGCAAATATATGTTTCTCTGTCGGGTTGGAATTCAAGTGTGCATAAGAGCATCACGTTGATGTAATAAACAGCATTGTGTACAGAGCCAAAATAATTTACCCGGTATTCAAAAATGGGAGGAAAATTTGTCATACCTGAAGCTTCCGCTGGATTCCCCCGCGGAATAAGGGGTTCTTCGCAAAGTGCCTGGCTCCAGTATGCTTTGTAGCTATGCCAAAGACGGTACAAACAACATGTTGTTTTCCCTGTCCCGCTGCGTCCTGCCAAGAGAAGGGCTGATTCCGGACGGACACTGATAATATTTTGTTCAACAGCTGTTACTTTAAACGGAAAGTCAATGTTTTCATTCGTTTGCTGTAGGATTCGGCGGACAACATCTGATGAGAAGTGGTAGAATTTCAGTACATTGTACTCGTTGTCGTTCGGATTGGCTGCAGGTGAAAGGACCACTTCTGCGCATTCTTCCTCTGGCGCTTCCGTGAACCTTTGCGGAAGACGATACCTAGTATTGTCTGTCTTAGACGGTCGCGACGTTGGTACCCTCACAAGTTTCGGCGAGCGGAGGTACGTTTGTCCCTTTCTATGGGACTTTTCCACTCGCCGGATCCGATGGGAGAGCTTGTCGTGATCCAGGACAATATCCCACACTCGAATAATCTCTAAATAATAGGGCTTTTGCTCGTGTGAAAGCCTGGGCGAAAAAGAAATTGCCAACTCCCAAAGAATGCGGGCGCCTTTGGATATCTTAGCCTCGAAAAGTTTGAGATCTGCAGATACATACTGGACGCGTTTAGATAAGGAGTCAGTCCATTCACCTTCACCCAAGCGCTGAATTGCATCAATAGCTTTCTTTTTCAACCCATAGGGCCATTTTCTGTCTTGAAAAGTTCTCCAAACGTCATCCGGGCATTCCACTTCCCATGCCAAGTGATCAAATACTCTGGTGTCAAGTTCAAAATCTGTCTCCAAGTTTAGTGGTTTATTCGTTTCGTTGTCGACCATTTCTGCATTGCCTTTTTCAATTTTGTGGGCAGGAAGCGAAACAATGCTATTCCCTGAATTTGCCTTGTTATCCAAATATGATCTTTTCTTCTCTAATGCTAGTGGTTCATCTTCTTTTGTCCAATCTTCACTTTCTCTGTTAATAAAGTCTATAATAACAGTTTTTGACGATGAACTGGCGTTTGGTTTGTCTGCAGCTGACTGCCTTGCTTTTACGACCTTGCCTTGAGCTGTTTTGATGCCCATGGTTAATCTGTCCCCTTGCACAGGCGACATCGTTGGTTGATCGTCACCCCTGGTTTGCGTCCAGCGCCTCAGGAGATCGACAGCCCGTTCTGTGTGGCAGCTGGTTCCGTACTTTCCTATCACATCTAACAACGTGTTGCCATGTTTATCTGCAATTGACGGACTGAGGTAGCTGTACGCCGGACCACCCTGAACAAACAGCTCCAGAAGCTTCTCGAATAGTTCAAAGTAACCTGAGGACATGAAAGTGAAACATTTGAGGGAGGCGATCGAGCAAATAGAACAGGAAGGTAAGTTAAAGGACAATAGTTGTCAATACACCAATAATCACTTTTTATGATAACAGTAATAATAGTTTTTTTTGGACATTGCGGACAGTCAGTCGATTGATTTTACAATATCCGTGGAGTGATAACATCCTTGGTCAAAATTATTCAGAGTATCTTAAACAAACTCAGATAAACAAATTTGAATCTAAATAGCTACATGTAGCAAAATTAGAAAACGCCACTTTAATATCTTCTCTGACGTTTTTCTAGATAATGGAGTAATGTGAGACCTGTGGGCTTTGTTTCATAGCTGTGTCTGTGACTGTTGGCCAACCATCACACTGTCGTCACGGCACCAGATTAGCTCTGTGCTGAAGCCTTTTACTTTGTTTCATAGCTGTGTCTGTGACCATTGGCCAACCATCACACTGCCGTCACTGCACCGGCTGAGTTCTCTGTGCTGAAACCTTTTACTTTGTTTCATAGACATCCAGTAGCTCGTGTGGCCATTTGCCAGGCATTACTCTATCGTCACTGCCTTAGTTTGGTTCTGTGTTTTGTTTAATTTTTACATTATTACGTCTAAGTGTAATGCAAGATGATTGGAAGCGGAAATGTTTGCTTCATCAAATCTGTTCGTGCCTTATGACAAGTTGCAACTCTCCTTTCTGCATCAGATAGGTTTAGAGTTCGGAAATATTCTGTTTTCTTGGGGTAAGAAATCTAAATAATGGTAAGATTCACTCGATACATGCTTTTTTGTGACAGTAATCGTTTAGAATGTAACTTCACCCGAATCTTTCTAAACAGTTTTCGGTCACCTAATTTCATTTCCCAGTTGATTTCTTTGACATGTCACCTAAAGGACAGTGACGTCTAATAAATTGCAATTAACATCACTTCTTTATTTTACCACATTCTCCTTAAGTCATGGTGCTAGAGGGCGTGTAATTTGCTACTATTAATACATTTACATGAACGGTTAGAATGAAACCGTAACTGAGTTAAATTGATAGGAGGTCGTATTTCACCGGTAACGTTTGAAAATTGGCCAACTGTCACATTAACGTCGCTGCTCTGAATTTACTCTCTATGCCGTACGTCCTTTAGGGAGTATATGGGAAGTATAACTATCCCCATATCATTGTCGCACCTTTGCCATATTATCGTTTAACTTTCATGTTCATTTTGCACTTTTATCTGTGAATACCTATCGTTATATACATGTTCTATATACTACTGTTATCAATCAAGTGGGTTTTTTAGCCTGTTGGCTCGGGATAAGATCAAACAATCAGTGGTTATGAGAACAGCTTTCTTTGCAGTGATGGCTGGGTAGTTATGACGTATGCCTATTAAGCGAGCTATTTCACATCAATTCCTATATTCTCGGACAAGGACTTAACAATTAGCAAATTTGCATGCTGTTCAGTATAAGTGTAGAAGTCAAGTGTTGGTCTGCCATGTGTAGCTTTTCTCCGAACATTGCACGTCGTTGAGCATGGCGTAGGGGCCAAGTTTTGATCTGCCATGTGTAGCTTTTTTTCGATCATTTAGACTGCACTTTGTCTTTGATTTCAAACAATTGAGTCAAATACAGCAAGTTGCTCCACTGTACCTTTATCCCAGTCCAAAGCCACCTTCAGAGCCACATGTAGTGGAGGGTCCCCTGTGCTCCGTTGGATGTTTTTCGGGCTTAAGCTATGATCAAGCAAAACGGAAATGACCCGAAATTCTTTCCTCTCAACGGCCACACTGACTGGCTCGTCAGCTCCCTTGCGTGATGGCCTCAGGCGGGCTCCATTGTCAAGCAGTACCTGAATGACCTTGTATAAGAACCAAAGGGGCAAAGCAGTTTAAATTTAAGTGTAAAGTGTAAAGCATTTTCTTTGTTTCCAATTTTATTATAATAATAATTTGATAAGTAACTCTATAAGTAGTTGAACCGCTTAGGTGGCGTATTGGTTAGAGTGTACGTCTTGATGTCAGTACACCCGGATTCATATTTATCAACGTCTTAAGACTTAAGTGAAAAATTTAAACACCGCTGCGACGGGCAACTCGTAAAGCCTTCTCCCACCTCTAACAGTACGGTTCTAAGCTATGAACTCTTTAGTCCCTCCTTTATTACGTCACAATTATCGGTGCATGTCTGCTCATAAAAAAAATGTGTTCTTCTGCGATTTGGATATTTGTTCTAGCTCGTCTTCGAGTCTACAGGTTAAAGATTTCGCTCCAGAAAGTTATTAACTTGTACAGTGATAAAAAAACAATGCATATGTACCAACCACAATACGAGTTCTTGCCTGTTCTGATTTTGACTGTTTAAAGCACTTGCAAATTATGACTTAATTCTTAAGTTGTTTGATAAAGATGAGCCCTAAGAGCAACTTTATCGAGCATCTTAAGACTTAAGTGAAACATTCAAACATGGCTAAAATTAAAATGTTTTGCTTTAGGAAGTTTATCTTTCCCTCTTCTGAGTTTAACTTTGTAATTGGCTGAAATGTATGACTTAATCCTAGAGTCGTTTTATAAATACGAACCTTGGGATCAAACCCGAATCGGGCCAAAGACTTAGAAAATAATACCGGTTGCAGCCTAACTTGGCGCAAAGTGCTTAGAGGTTAGATAAAAGAAACGGGTCTGTTTGACCACATCGATCACTTTGCATATTTTCGTAACTATTGCATTTGTTTTGTTTGACATAAACTTACCTCAGATTTCATTCCTGACCTCGTGAACAAACTGTTAGAACTAATCACGTTATTAATGTGAAGTTTCTCGGCCATGGTTTTACTTCCTGGATTTGCCTGCCTCCATGCCCTGATGAGATCAGCCACGATTTGCCACTGGTCCCTCTCAGCCATCTTATAAACCAACCTCTGAACTACATTACCCGATAGTTGGGTCATACAGTATGAGATATCTGCAGGGAACAGCGAGGAGATGTATCAGTGAAAAAAATGATAAGGTAAATCTTTAAGCCAAATCTTAGTATTATCCCAAAAAGTTATTCTGAGTACAATGTAATACTGTGTCGCCAATTTGAAACTTATTTCAGCTGTAATTTTTTTAAAATTTTGAAGAAATTCAAGAAGTCAGAATACACATCATAACCAAATTGAAAAAAACTTTTATTTAGTGAGCATCGCATGATACGTCCAGATCACTTCGGACTGACTACGATTCTGTGCTTAGTGACAGACCGGTTGGAACTGAATCGTTCCAATTTGGGTATATTTGGCCGAAACAAGCACAATTGTACACAGCTGGTATTTAAATAAGGTGAGCAAATGTGAAGCAAGCGAGGGCGACAGCAACGAAAGTAGAGGGGAATACGTGACCAGGTCTTTAGCATGTTAGCGCAGCGCCATCACGCAGAAGCCTCCCACCAATGCTGTCGCCGTTATTTCAGGTCCATCTCATGTTGTCTTGGGAAGTTCTCCCAACAACCTGCGAATGGTCCTGATTTTCCCCCGGGCTCTGCCTGGTTTCTTCTCATCATAATGTGGCCGTCGGCGAATAAGTGAAAAATTCTTAAGTGCGGTGTAATACTCCAATCAAATAAATAAATAACCATACGAAGGTAGGCAAATATAAGTGTTGCTAGCATTCATTCGATTATGACTGGTACATAGATTGATGAGTGATCAACACCATAGTCAAGAAATTTTCCTTTATAAAACAGTATATATATATATATATATATATATATATATATATATATATATATATATATATATATATATATATATATATATATATATATATATATATATATATATATATATGGTGATCAGTCCGAGTTACAAATTACATATAATATAATAAATTTTGAACTTGCAAAGGTGATTATTCATTCGGATACGTTATCTCCCGATGTGTTTTCTCTGTTAAGTTCAGATTTAATTTTATGAATGAAGTACTGTTCTTTGATTCCTCTGGTTTGAGCGTTATTCACCGATAATTTAAAGAATGGCATTATGTGGAACTTGAGCCCACTGTGTAGGTTACGGGTACATGATGGGATATACTTGGTGACAGGTAAAATCTGTAATCTTGGCGTGTTAATTTGTTGCCAATGTACCCTAACTTGATTCCTTAATGAATCACCGGTTTCGCCAATGTAGAATTTGTTGCAATTAGAGCAGGTTAAGACATACAGTAGATTTGGGGAAGTACGGTTTATATTAGCTTTCATACGGAAGTTAAAATTGGTAACATGAAACAAAAAATGACTGCTTGTTATTAAATGTTCACATCATTCGCATCCCGGGTATCCACACTTGGAATTTGTATAACTGGCTTCTATTAAGTTCGTAGTAAACCGAGCCTTTGTTAGAAGTTAAGATTAGGAACCCGTCTTTAACCGTTTATAATTTTGGTTTGATGAAAAGTTTTTGTGAGACGATCATTTAGTTCTAGTAGTGGTCGGTTGTTGTGGATAATAGGAAAGAAGTTGGCATTGTTAGGGTTATGAGCGCTTACAAATGAAAGCGTATCGGTGTTAAAAGTCAGTTTGCTGGTCCGTAAAACTGAAATATCAATTTTGTTTGCTTCGTCAATTCCGATGTCTACTACTTCTTTTGGATAATACCTCATTAATAGAAAAGTTTTTAATTCAGATAATCTGATATTTTGAAGTTATTTGTTAGGTACGATTATGCAAATTCGTCTCGCAAGAGTAAAAGGGACTGACTTTTTTGCTTGACGTGGGTGGCAGGATATATAAAATAGATATATAATTCTGGGTATATATAATGTAATTGTGAGTAATTGGACTCGACTGTACTGGTCAATCGGCTAACATTGTCTACTTCCATACCCGACGGGGTCAGCTTCTCCAGAACAACACTCAGACTTTCTTCTGCCTCCTTACGCAGGCTGCTGTGTGTTTTAGACTTATGGGACGTCTCGGATACTATTTTGCATAGAGCTTCCATGACCATGGAGAAACGACCTTTCCGATGAAGTTCTTTAGCCAAACACAGACGAGACCTACATAAGTCACAAACACTTTGCCTGGTATTTAGCGATTTGTCTGAAATACAAATGAAACCGACTACCCAAAAGTAAGCCATTTTATTTTGTCACAACTTAAGATAAAGCTAATGTGCTACGTCAAAAAAATGGGTAAATATGAAAAAAACATGTTTACGTTTTATGAAAAATAACACTACGACGTATAAAGTCGATCAAACATTTATGAATGTATTCATTTAATTCATTTGATTAGAGTATAACTATACTTCAGTTATACCAGAGCAGTCAGTGTGATGGGTACAGGAAACCCGAGTAAACCACTGACCCTTTTTTAATGACTGCGGTATGATGGCATATAGATTTTCCCAGGCTTTTGGTAAACAGCAAATGATACTCAACGAACCTCATGTTAGGCGACAAGAAAAACCCTGCGAGCTCTGTGGACGGTTCATGACCATGAGGTTAAGTAATTGGCATGACAATGGCATCATTTACTTGTCATAACTATGAGATTGGCTAACTGTCATCACTAGGCGATCAGCTGTCATGACCATGAGATCAGCTACTTGAGATGACCACGAGATTATTTAACTCCAATGACCATGCCATCAGTTAATTGTCATGATCATGAAATAAGTAAATTAATTCCCTCTCCGATGCTGAGATCTCTTCGCGTATCTTTGTGCATATATCTTTAATCACGTGATCATACTAATTCGATGCTAATGATACTCTTTGAGGGACACTCTCATTGGTCGCAACAACACTTTCGCCCTGCTCATCACAGATCGAAATTACAATCGAAAAGTTTTATTTACATGCGTCAAAACAGACATCTGTAACAGCCGTCAACCAAGGTGGACATTTTAGGTCAGAAACATACCTGCCTGTGGCTGTTTCTTCAGAAACAAATCGTACACCTCATCGGTGGGGTTCAGATATTCAATAGGCAGTTTCCCATATCTGTCTGGGATGTGCAGTCCTACACCGTGATCCAGGAGTAGAGTGATGGCTGACACTCCAGCAGGCGTGTCCGCCATGCCAGATTTCACCACGATGTGTAACGGTGAATCACCAGAACCATTTAGGTATTGTTTTTTCGTGTTGGCTTTATCACCAGGCTCCTCCAGAAGAATCTCAGGAAATCGAAGAGAACCCACGAAGGAGAAATATAAGAATAAAAACAGATACACGACAAAATGGAAAAAACGATTGACTAATATGTCAAGGTTTAAGACCAGATAAATATGTGACTAAAGGACCAAGTCAACTGTCCAAACCAAGTCTCCTTAATTAACTTTCTTTTAGAATTGGTTTGAACGACAAAAAAAACCTTAATTGAAACTCACACCCCCATGGAAACTTATAATACAATAAATTATATATATATATATATATATATATATATATATATATACATATATATATATATATATATATATATATATATATATATATATATATATATATATATATATATATATATATATATATATATATAAAATATGTAATAATTTTTTATAACGATGACAATAGAGTTGATCTTTTATGGAGTCTGAAAGCTGAAACTCGAGGGCAAATTAATGCATACCTAAACAATATTTTGATATTCTGAACTATCTCAGCAGCAGTTGAAGAATCAGTTAATCGGATATTTTGCCAAAGAAAGTTCAGATTTTGGAGTTACTTCAGCTAAATACAAAAATGAGTTGCACTTGACACCTAACTAAATCTTTTGGCCTATATTTTCAGACGTGCGTGGGAAGTCTTGCAGTAATCTGCGGATTGTCGTGGGTTTATCCCAGGTGCTGCCTTCTTTTCTTACTCATAATGCTGACCGCCGTCGTATAAGTGAGATATTCTTGAATACGGCGTAAAACACCAATCAAATAAATTTATTTTCCGAAAAAATTCTACTGAAAGAATTAGAAGAGTGAAATCCGTCAGTGGTCCATTATACCCTGCGCCCATCGAGATTTGCAAATGAAGTATTATCGAGATTCCCACAATTCACCGTTCGCTGCTGGATCGCACATGAAGACAATATGACAGATTGAAAGCGAATAATAGGTCTACTAAACTTCCTTCCTTTCTATCGACCACGTATTACATAGTATTCGTATTTCTCATTGGTCTGTAGACAGTACCGTGTCTGACATTTGAATTTCACTGAACATATCTAGTTGTCTACACTACAAAAGAGAGGTGACCCTGTCAAAACAGTCAATCTTTCTAAACATATTGATATCAGTGAGCGGATAGTCTAATGTAAACCAAGGAAAAAACTCAAGATCCGATTGTCCAAAGTTAGATATATGTCTCTAATCTGTGTTGATGACGTTCAAAATAGCAGCACATTTTTTTGGTGGTTGGCAAAATGTCTCTTTAAAAAATTCCCCAGATTGCCAATAAATAAACAACCAAACCTTATTACTTTCGTCAATTTCAGGTTACTCACCTGTCCGCAGTCCATATTTTAGCCCCAAGCGGATCGGTTCAGAATCGTTCTTAGTCCTTACGGTATCTACAGACGCCCCTCTTCTCAGAAGGGCCACGGTCACATCCAACCCCCAGGAACTCAAATCCTCGTCAGTTAGCGCATATAAGAGTCTTTTGATATCAACCTCGGTGGCACAGCGGCCCTTAGCTGCGCCTGACAGGGCATTGCGAGGTGGTGGAGACTCTCCTACAAGATGGCGAATCGCGTTCCAGTTATTTTCCTCTGACAGTTTCTTTAGGAGCTTCTTCCAGACAGGTTCTGGTGCGTCGATAGATAATCGACAAGGGCCTGGAGTAATCAAGAAAACAGTCCGAAAGCGTAAGATAGACAGCGGAACACTCTGTTTCGTTTTATTTACTTTTTTTTTTGAATATGGTGTTAAATGTATGTAAGTACTAGAAATTAAATGTGGGTCATAACGGCATTTAAGGCTGTGTTTAGATTGGGGAGAACGTATTGTGATGCCAGAGTACTTAAACACTAAATGAGTGGTACGAAAAGTCACCACAGAATAAAAATATCTCCTCAATCGTTCTTAAAAAAGAAATGACAACTTTTTTCAACCATAGGCATTAGTTGTCTGTCTGACGAAGGTTACTTTATTTGTTAGCTTTCTTAAAAGTCAACAAAAGTGGGCGAGTATCTAAAATGAAAACACACGAGTGTCTGGATGAACAATTGACGAATGTCTGGATTAGGAAAAGCCATTAGACGAGTGTCTGGATTACGAATAGACATGAAATGATTGTCTGCATTATGAATAGACCGGTTTAGTAATAGACACTGGACAAAAGTCAGGACTAGGAATAAACATTGGAGATTGGATGAGGTTCTGAATAAGGAACGCACTGAACGAGTGTCTGAATTTGGAAAAGACATTTAAGGAGTACCTGGATTAGAAATATAGATTGGGCGAGTGAATGGATTAGGAATGGACATTGAAGGAGCGTTCGGATTAGGAATACATATTATATATTAGGAATTCACACCGGACGAGTTTCTGGATTAGGAATTGACAATGGACGAGTGTCTGAACTGGGGATAAAGTGTTTGGATTAGAAACATACATTGGACAAATGTCTGAATTAGGAATGGACTTAAGTCTAGATTACAATAAAAACCGTTGGATCAGTGCGTGGATAACAGACAGACGTGGGACAAACGTCTGAAATGGCCATTGGAGTGTCACAGAATGTCTAGAATTGGAATACGAAGAGTTGACGAGAGTCTTGATTACACATGGATGATACACGAGTATTTTCATTAGGAAAGGGACTGAAAGAGTGCTTGCATTAGGAATAGACTCTGGACGAGTGTCTGGATTAAAATTAGACCTTGTACGAGTCTCTGGAATGGAGAAAGATATTGGGCGAGTGTTTGGTTGAGAAACATACATTTGATGAATGTCTGTAATAGGAATGGACATTGGACGAGTGTCTGAATTAGGAATACATGTTGGACGAGTGTCTAAATTAGGAATGGGAATTGGACGCGTGTCTGGATTAGGAATGGGCATTGGATGTGTGTCTGAATTAGGAATGGGCATTGGACGAGTGTCTGAATTAGGAATGGGCATTGGACGATTGTCTAATTTAGGAATGGGCATTGGACGTGTGTCTGAATTAGGAATTGACATTGGACGTTGTCTTAATTAGGAATGGGCATTGGACGTGTGTCTCAATTAGGAATACATATTGGACGAGTGTCTCAATTAGGAATGGGCATTGAACGAGTGTCTCAATTAGGAATGGGCATTGGACGAGTGTCTCAATTAGGAATACATATTGGACGAGTGTCTCAATTAGGAATGGGCATTGGACGAGTGTCTGAGTTAGGAATGGGCATTGGATGTGTGTCTGAATTAGGAATGGGCATTGGACGAGTGTCTCAATTAGGAATACATATTGGACGAGTGTCTGAATTAGGAATGGGCATTGAACGAGTGTCTCAATTAGGAATGGGCATTGGACGAGTGTCTCAATTAGGAATGGGCATTGGACGTGTGTCTGAATTAGGAATGGGCATTGGACGTGTGTCTGAATTAGGAATGGGCATTGGACGTTGTCTTAATTAGGAATGGGCATTGGACGTGTGTCTCAATTAGGAATACATATTGGACGAGTGTCTGAATTAGGAGTGGGCATTGAACGAGTGTCTCAATTAGGAATGGGCATTGGACGAGTGTCTCAATTAGGAATACATATTGGACGAGTGTCTCAATTAGGAATGTACATTGGACGTTGTCTCAATTAGGAATGAGCATTGGACGAGTGTCTGAATTAGGAATACATATTGGACGAGTGTCTGAATTAGGAGTGGGCAATGGACGTGTGTCTAAATTAGGGATAGACATGAATTGAGTGTTTGAATTAGAAAGATACTTTGGACGAATGCCTGAATTACGAATGGCCATTGGGCGATTATTTGAATCAGAAACGGACATTGTACGAGTGTTTGAATCGGGAATACACACGGGATGAGTGTCTGATTTAGGAATAAACATTGCACGAGTGTCTGAACTAGAAATACATATTGGACGAGTGTTTGCATCAGAAACATACATTGGAAGGGTGTCTGGAGTAGGAGTGCCTGGTTAACAAATAGAAATTAGGTGAGTGTCTGCATTTGTCATACACTTGCATCTTGACGGCTACACGGCTGTGGAGCATTTATCGAGGTGAAACCACCCGACTTGTAAGGGTATGGGGCATATGACCAACCACCGGGCACAAAAGTGCAATTCTCGGGATATTGGCTTGCAACAAAAGGTATTCCGTAGACAGTTTGGTTAATAAAGGCTCCTAGTTACTTCATATTTTAAGTGGAAACAAACGTTTCGTCGAGACAGAAGAAACAGCACTTACTGGGGCATGTGCAGACGGACCGTGGTTGTGTTTGGTACAGGATGAGGAGAGCTTGGAGATTCTGCAACAATTCTTCCTGACATTCCAAAAGAGGAAGGCTATTAAAAACACTGTTGGCAAAATGAAGTTTGTGCATAACCATGTGGACTACGTCTTCCGGAATGTGTGCTGAATAAGCGGGATCGACACCCAGAAGGTTTTCTCTCAAGGCAGGGATATGAGCTATATCTCTCGTAAAACTCCGTTGACCTACGAAAAACAAGGCGCAAAATTTAACGTATAAAGTCCATTTATAAGTGTCTTATTATTGAAAGCAATGATAATTTCTAGGCGTTGATAGGTCAACAGAATACTTACTTTTGGTTGCGGTGATTATTATGGAGAGACGCCAATTTATGAACTATGGTTCCTTCATGGAGTTACACTCTTTGGTGGGTCACGGCAGTGTGTTGTCATTTATAGGGTAAACATAAGACACTCAGTGTGACCCGGCTTCAAGAAAAGAGAACCGTCAGGAACCTGAACAATTAATGAAGACTTAAACTTGTGTAAACGGAACATGCCCGGTACCTCGAAAAAATGTCAGTTTAGACAAGATGTCGGCTTTGCGACGTTCCATGTGCAATATTCTACCCCGCTGTTTGTTGCGGGCCGTGCTCAAATATACATATTAAACAGAGACGACCTTTCAAACACGACCATATAGCCTTGCCAGTGTTAGGTCATTTCATGGATTTGCCCGTTCACACGGTCAAAATGAAGCCAGTTTAGTAATTCCGACGTCATCCTGACCTCCACGTACCCAGACATTTAATATATTTACTGTTCACACGGCATAGATAAACCAGCTCAAGCCCTGAAGATGGCTTAAAGCAACGTCGCTAGCTGGGGCAAACAATCCGGATTAAATGCCCCCACGTCACATGGGCGACATCAAACTAGCTCAAAGCCACTGTCGCAGGCTAAACCAGTTTAACTTTGCCTTGTTAACGGCGTATATTACGCAATATCACTATGTGATGTTTATGTCTAAAATTACATGCTGTGGATCTGAAGCGGTGGCCCGTTCCACGTGCCCAATTGTAGCGGTGTCTGCACCACATGCCCTGTTTAGAGCTGTGGCGGTTATCTAAATCCTGTGTTCTGCTGCAGAGCAACGTGGACAGACTAACAGCATCTCCGTCTCGGTTGTCGTTATTCGTACACATAACAATGGTGCAAAGTGCACCTATTCGGATTTTCCAGGCTTTCTAAGTTGAGAGTAGGTACAATATAGGTAACTAGGCTTTCACGTGTTACAACATTGAGATTTCATTCATAGTAAATTTGTTTACCTGTACACTGACAAGCTTTCCAAGCACCCTGCTGATACAGAATGGTAAGTTGCCTCAAGACGCTGCATGTCTCCTCATTGTGGATGTCAAAACAACACTTAGTCAATATAACGTAGGCAGTCTGGAATAGATGCAAAGCCAGGTGCAGTCGTCCGTGCATTTTCATCTGTTCTCCATAAACGCGGCATTGAAATGCCACCCCGCGCCCATTGTAACCTGGTAATAAATTTGATAAGTGTATCAGAAATTAGTTAATACGTTGTATTAAAATACACGCTTACCCGCTGTTCAAAATAGCCTTGCTTCGAAGTAAGTAGCACAGCTATTTAATGGTGTCTGAGCATTGGACTCAAATCACAATCAAAGGCAAAGAAAACATTATTATAAAAGTGAAATTAGATAAAAGGTCATTAAACACCGTTCAGGGAAATAAATTTTATTTGTTTTTTTAGAAATCATCCACGAGAGTAAAATAGTTTTAAAACATCCGATTCTACTGTGGTCTGTAGTTAAGCGGAGAGTATTAGTGACGTCATTTTGAATGATGGCATCTGGCAGCCTGTGTGTTAAGTGACATCTGATGTGACGTCACTGGTCCCAACAGGTCAGAAAAATCCACCGTAGAATCAAACATTTCAAAGGCATTTATTATTTGGGGAAAAAATTCTATAAAAATAATTCGAGTTATTTTTCTGGACAACGTTTAAAGGTCTTTTGTCTGGCATGTAAATCAAATCGATGATTTCTTTGCCTTTCATTTTCCATTTCAGTTACACACCAATAAGTAGGTCCCAAATTCAAGAACACCAAGCTGTCTTGGCCTGTTGTTGTCCGACCTCTCAGACACTAGTGTTAAAAATGACTGATGTTTTTTTAGCCGGAGACACGCGACAAGTGTGAAGTCAGTTTGACATCGGGGATACTGACAGTTTACAACATTTTCCCAGTATGTGGATCGGCTCATATTTCAACTAATACCCGCCAAAACACACCACAGAGTAAACTTCAAGGCTACTTTTCAGAATGATTGTGACGACAACACAACATTTTAAGTAATTCTAGAGCTGTGAGTTTTATAAACTGCAGTAAACATTAAGTATTTTTTTACCTTAAGCCATTGTTCTAAGAGGCGAGTAAATCGCTATCATTTATGCATTAACATGAACAGTTCAAATAAAATAAGGCAATTGACAAGAGACCGTCTTTACAGTTTACGTGTGACCATTTGCCCGCAATCACACTGTCGTCGCTGAGACGTTTCATTCTCTATGCTGCAGGTCTATCACATTGCGGTCGCTGCTCTTGTTTTATTCTCTGTGCCATATGCGTTTAATTATATTCAGTTAATACTTACCAAATCACATTATACAAGAAACTTCAAAGTCTCTTCTAAAAACGAAAGCATCTGCACCAAGTTCAGGAACGGACAAACAGTTGCAAAGATTCCTTTCCCAAATATAATCCAAACAAAATATTGCTAAAAAAACCAGGAACGTTATGTAAAATTGGTAGGATTTTGCCGAAGTAGTAAATGTTAAGCGTGATATGTATATGTATCCAGGCTTTTATAAATCTTAATTATAAGCTCTCTAAGTTACTTTTGGGATAAACAGTGTATTGAACTGAGATAAATCTACCCCCAATGCTCTTAGTGAAAATAGCAACGTTGTCCCCGTAAATACCGATTTTCATCAGACGCAACAACAACAACAGCGAAGCGTAGTGACATCTTAATAGAACTCTAATGTTGAGAATTTTTTAATTTAGAGTCGAAGAAGTTTGGCTACGCCAAACATGCAAGCGTTGAACCGACTGCATTTCTTATGTAACTCTATGGTAGCTACATGCACAACAAATTCATCCTGTGACTCCGTAGAGGAATGCCACTATAAAGTGCAGTTGTGAAGGTCTTCACCGATTGGAATAGGCCGACCGAACGTTTTATTGGCCTTTTTCTATCAAAATATCGCTGTAAGCGCGACAATAAAATTTATTTATTTATTTGGTTGGTTTTTTACGCCACACACAAGAATATTTCACTTATACGACGGTGACCAGCATTGTGGTGAAGGGGTTGCAAGTTACCGGAAGACCTTCAAAGGTACGGCCGGAGAGAAAGCCAGCATGAACTCACACCAACCTTATTGGTGAGAGACCCCTATGTCATTACGCTGCGCTAGCGTGCTAACCAACTGAGCGACGGAGGCCCCACGACAATAAAAGGTTATCAAATATGTACATGTACACAAATATTGCATGGAGTTTACAAGTAGGCCCAATAAGGCAGACATCGTCTTAACATGAATTTTGTGACAACATTACTTAAGAAATAAGGATATTTGTATACTACGTGTGGAAAGGTAGAAATATTAGAATGGGGCTCAGTTACAACATCCGTGTGTCCGCTGTCACAAATTTCGCGAGCCTCAAAGGCAGATCAACTTCTCACTCGAAACAAGCCGATAAAGCATGTTGGCGTCTATTATACATTGCTGTTCGATTTTTTCTCAAACTTAGTTCCTAATTAGTTCCTTATACTTCCGTATGGCCCATGTTATCTTGTGTTTTTCTCTCCCCGCTCCCTCCTTCGCCGCCAACACACACTCACCCTCTAGGCGCCTTACACCATGGCCCCGTTTACACAACCATCTCCACACTAACTCCTTCCAATGATCCCATGAATGTAAGATGGCTAATGATTCTACATATTTAGGCCATCTATCTCCTCCCAGGAGCACAGTCGACAAGTTCAAAAGAACTTTAGAAAATTCATCGTTATAAAGTTTGTAGGGTAGATGGCGAAATAGCCAGAAACAGTCTGTCAAGACTTCTACTGCTCTGTCAGGATCTCCCTCTATCATGTGACTTTCACCTATCCTCGCAGTTGCACGAGCTTTCCGCAGGATGCACGGATTGCATGGACTCTCTGACAAAACTGAAAAGAAAGTTCATCTTCAGGTTAATGGTGAAGGAAACGTAAAATTGAAGTAAAACTCACATGAAAGATGTTGTTTTCGTATCGACAACTCGAAGGACCCCTTCCTAAACATGTAGCAAAGAAGCATGAACCGTGATTTTACCAGCAATGCAGTCGATGACGTAACTAGGTTATAAGGACACTAAGTGTTATAATGGATAATTATCTCCCCTTGGTTTGGAGCTCTTGGTTATGTATTTAAAATGCCCGAAGAGTTTTTAAAATACATCCACAAGTCATAAACCTGACAGAAATATAATTCACCTTTACATTTATAATGTTAAATCTAATTAGAGACTGGCCGAAGGAAATATATCTTTTTAAAACGTTTACGTTCGGCTGAAATTGGAGCGACAGAGGGTCGTTTTCGAATGTTATGCCCCTCAATGGACCGGGCATCTGACGTTGTATGCACGTCAGTAACTTATCCAAGTCACTCTGGTAGTTTACGTCAGGCACTCCGGTTTTCTCCAACGCTATCGTATAAGTAACAAATTCTTGAGTATGATATTAAACCTCAATCAAATTCAAGTATATACAATGATAAAAAAAATCGTAGTATATATCCAGAGAATTATCAGTTTCCTTTCACAACTTCTTACCGGGAAGAGAATGTAGATAGCTCCGATAAGCCATGATAGAGTCACCAAGCTGTTATATCTGTAACTATTTAAATAAAAAACACTGTTACTAAAGATACAAACTTTGCTTTTGTAAATTCATGTTTCAAAAATGGAGTTTTTATAATTATTGATCAGAAATACTCAAGATCTACATTTCAAAAATCAAGCGCTGTTTAGGAATTTGATTATCGGCCAGCTCGTGGGGAAAACTGAAGGAAAAAAAATGCAAACAGTCAGCTGATAAAACTGAAAAACTTATTGGAACGTCGGGAACAGAGATTTTGTCAGTCAGTAAAATAATTTTATTGTAAGTTTATTTTGAAATCATTCTTGTTAGCATTGTTGGTAATTCTTGTTAGCATTGTTGGTAATTCTTGTTAGCATGCCAGGTGTTGAATTCAAGTAGCACTTAGTACTGGTAATATAAGTCCCTAAACTAAAAAATGAAGTTCAGTGGACATAACTTTTGTGTACAGTTTAATCTATGGTGATGACACATACGCTAAAGGATGAGATTAATTACCGCTGTAGAAAATGTGTACTGTGGAACGTAAGTGTCATGAGAGAATTGTTTTACAGTATATTATACTGGGTGTATAGTTTTGTTAAGAGTAAATGGTCAGTCTTATTGGTAAAATGATAATTCATATTGCATTATTTTGTATGTTGGAGTTGACAAATTCTGTTTGTTGATTTTACTTGGAAATTCGCCGTATTCGTATGTCAAAGGGAGTAATTTAGTCGTAAAGCATGCTTGCAATAGGTAGCGGTAATACTGGTAAAAGTAGAGACTGTTAGTGTTCTAAGAGTATTGTAAAATAGGAACGACTGTATATTACACAAAGACAGATTTGCAAGTCATCAACCATTCATTAATTGACTATGCTGTAAGGGACACTTCCAACGTTCAATACAACTCTTCACATCAAATGTTGCTAGATTGTCGTCAATTCACTCTTCCAGGTCAAAACGCTATTAAAGTGAGTTCTGACCGGGTTACACTGTCACTGTTGGCAGATTGGCAATCCGCATGAGTGACGATGGGACTTAAGCGACAATTTGCCATTGAGTTGCCTTGGAGTGAGTGAGTGAGTGCTTGGGGTTTAACGTCGTACTCAACAATTTTTCAGTCATATGACGACGAAGGAATCATTAGGGTGCATGTACGTGTAATGTGCCTCCTTGTTGCAGGACGGATTTCCACCGCTCTTTTATTTAGTGCTGCTTCGCTGAGACGACTTACCGAAGGCAAGTAAGCCGCCCCGCCCCAGCCATTATACTGATTCGGGTCAACCAGTCGTTGCACTATCCCTCTCATGCTGAACGCCAAGCGAGGAAGTTACAACTTCCTCTTTTAAAGTCTTAGGTGTGACTCGATCAAGGATTGATCCTGGATCTACCGGTCCGAAGCGGGCGCGAGTTGCCTTGGAATCTTTAATGAATTGATCTAATTGACCTAAGGCCAAGATGTGCACAAATTTCATCACAATGCATACATGACTTATTGCCTTAATGACACATCCACAGAAAGAAAAAAAAAAAAAAAACGTCGGCAATACATACCCTTCTTGGCATTACTGGCAAAATGATAACTCATATTACATGTTTTGGTATGATGGATTTGACAAATTCTGTTTGTTGGTTTTAGTTGTAAACTCAGGGGATTCATATGTCAAAGAGAGTAATTTAGTCTTATAGCATGCTGATAAATGCAGTAGGTAGCGGCAATACTGTTTTGAAAAAAGTAGAGACTCTTAGTGTTCTAAGAGTATTGTAAAATAAAAATCACTGTGCATTAAACATAAGACAGATATGCAAGTCACCAACCATTCTTTAATTGAGTATGCTGTAAGGGACACTTCAAGCGTTTAATAAAACTCTTCACACCAAATATTGTTACATCTTTGGCATTTCCCTCTCTCCAGGTCAAAACGCCACTGAAGTCAGTTCCGACCGGGTTACACTGTCACTGTTGGCAGTTTAGCAATTGGCATGGGCGATAGTGGGACATAAGAGACAGTAGGACACAAGAGACACAGGGACATGGGCGACAATTTCACATTTAGTTGCAAGGAATCTTTTAATTGATCCCTAAAGGCAAGATGTGCACAAATTTAATTCGAATCTATACTTATTTCCTTAAGGACACACCCACAGATTTTTTTTTAGAAAAACGTCGCCAAACACATAACCTCCTTGGCGACAGGTTGGAGGCGTAAATTTCTTTTCCCACGAGTATTCTGTGTTATGTGCACGACTGCTGTCAGTTTCTAAATTTAGCTTGCCACTGTTTACATACACTAGTTCAGCCCCTGCTGTCTGCCTCTACCTTAGAATATTCCAGAATGCGCTCAGTTTGGTGCCTGTTTGTTTACATCAAGTGTTCAGGAATTTCCTTATTCTGGACAATTCCACCAGGCTATATAAGACCTATGAAAGCAGGTCAAAGGGAGAACGGAGAGACGAAGAGAAAGGAGAATTATTGAGAGCTTGGATGCTTTTGCTGTGTATTACTTTAGTAGGCTTTTTGTGCTGAATTTTGGTGTCTTTATAGCCTCTGGCTTTGTTATATCTCCACCGATCACTTGTTCAGTCTGAACTTGTATGTTTAATTTGTGCTCTACTATACACAGTGCTTATTAGTACACGGGCCCTGTCTGTGGAATTTTGTGTATATTTCGTCATACACTCAGTTATACTGTGGATTTTCCCTCTTGTGAATTTGCCTCTGAGCATTTATGCCTGTGTGGTATATATTATGGAATATATGCGTCCGTTTGGACTTGACACCGTAAGTACTTTAGTATTTGTATAGATACTGCTATCCTTTCTTGTTAAACTTAAGTACTTTAGTATTTGTATAAGTTATTATCTGTTCTTGTTAAAGCTAATAAATTGTTGTAAAATAAAATCTGCTGGTTTTGGTTAGTAGTAGGGGGAGTATAGGTTCTGGCACACCCTCCATTTAGCAAATTGAGGCTCCCAGCCCCTATTCCCGGCGAGGTCCAGAAGTTCTAGTATACACACTATAGGTTCTGGCGCACGCCCCCCTTGGCCCCCCCCCCCCCCCAGAACAAAATAGAGGCACCCAGCCCCTTCTAGGGTTCTATTAGACATACCAATTGCACCAGGTATACTTCGATAAATACAACAACAACATGCCAAGGGGTTGCAATTACTATTGCGCATTTTTTGCGATGGCTACGCCAGTTTCGGCTACCTTTTGTTGCCGTGGGTAGGGATACCCCGCATACACACAGTTGCAAGGGACACCCACCATACACACGCCAGAATACTATAGCGCATTTTTGCGGATGGTACCCCAGTTTCGGCTACCTTTTGTTGCCATGGGAAGGGATACCCCGCAACGTGCACAGCAACAAGCCAAGGATACATGGTATGTGGCAGAGCAAGCACGAGCCGAAGCCAAGGAAGACGCAGAGCAAGCACGAGCAGAAGCCAAGGAAGACGCAGAGCAAGCACGAGCCGAAGCCAAGCACGTTGCAGAGCAAGCACGAGCCGAAGCCAAGGACGACGCAGAGCAAGCACGAGGCGAAGCCAAAGACGACGTAGAGCAAGCACGATCGAAGCCAAGGAAGACGCAGAGCAAGCACGAGCCGAAGCCAAGGACGCCGCCGAGCAAGTACGAGCCGAAGCCAGGGACGCCGCCGAGCAAACACACAACCTTGTTGTAGAGCCCCATAGCCTTGCCATTTGCCAGGGGAAAAGTGCAGCAGTTCGAGAGCCTGCGGAAGCACAATCGGCCCGTCTAGTCTTGTGGGCACAACAGGAAGAGAATAACCGACCAACTCCGCCGAAGGCGGTTCCGCAAGCGGCACATCTACAATGTAGTTGCAAAGCAACGCAGGAAGAAGTAGGTGCAGCAACAAGAAGACCATTTTCGCGTTGCCCCAAATTTCCAATTAGACAGATGGTAGCCCAAGACATATCGAACAACCGAAGCAATACCCAACAAAGTAGAACTACCATACAAGCAACGTGGCAGTACAAGCAACGTTCCAGACCATAGGCCTGCGGTCCGAAAAGGCCGTGGCTGCCCATCTTCTCCTAGAGAACATGCACGAGAGCAATCTTGTGCCCGATATCGCCCGGGTCGACTACCTAGCCGGCAACCTGGGCCGCACACAACTGCGCCCCCTCCCGGGGCTTCCGACGTTCGTTGACGACGTCTACGTCTTTGGCTATCTGCGCCGCGAAGACCGTGTAGCCCACGCCGAGCGCCTCTATTGCACGACCGGGGAGAACAGCGCAGCGAAGGTCGTCGTCGCGCGGATATCCACTGCCGTGCGCGACAGCAAGGGGAAGGCCCCCGACGGCACCACCCGTGGCCATATACAGACAAACATTGTTCACACATTCGCGACCCGAGAAACCACCGAGGGGAGTGCCATCCTGTCGACCATTCTATTAGACATACCAATTGCACCAGGTATACTTCGATAAACACAGCAACAACATGCCAAGGGGTTACAATAAGTGCCGGTGGCTACCCATCGGCTGCACGGAGCTCTGTGGTAAGAGCCGTCTGGGGGAGTACTGCGGGATTCATTTAGCCAGTCTGTGGAAGGGTCTTGGCACCCAGCCATGTATTAGCTGTGGTCGGGGCGTTAAAAACCAACTTCGGCTTTGCATGGCCTGTGGATATCATAATGCCCAGATGCGGGAAAGGTGGCAGAGGCGCAAGGCTTTCTTGGACGAGTTCAACCGGCTGGCGGCTATAGAAATTTACAGTTAGAGAAACAGCACCACCAGGCAGATATTGGCGCTCGAAATTTAGAGTTAGAGAAACAGCACCACTAGGCATACGACGCGTACAATGAGGCACCATCAAAAAGCGCGAGCACTACGGGGGGAAATTGAGACGCTCCTAGGTGTGCGGCCTAAGTACCCACGGTCCCGCAATGCCTTGGAAGAATTGCAGGGGATCCTCGACAGGCATAAAACGGCTGTGGCTGAGTTGAACTCCCGAAGCAACGAGGAGTTAAAGCAAGACGTCAAGAACCCGCCCAGTAACGAGGAGTTGAAGCAAGACGTCAAGAACCTCCTTAGTAACGAGGAGTTGGATCAATTGCTCGGCGGAATACAGGGTGAAAAGAAACTAGAATTCATTAACACCGGAAGGGCCATAAGGAATCTCCTCCGGGCCTGGCAGATGAACGCACCCGAAGGCGTTTGAACGGACCCAGTAGCCTTCTTAGAACAAGTTCGAGCCATTATTCGCCAGAAGCTAGAAGAAGAGATCCTGGCACTCAGCGGGATTAAGTTCCAACTAGGCTTCAGGGTTCAGTTGCGAAAGGGCAACGCCGATGGCAGTGAAGAGTATACCAGCCCAGTACTCCACACCAAACAGGAGGCCCTCTTAGAGGTTGGTGACTTTGAAGGGGCTCTAGATAAGGCCTTCAGCACCATCCAGGAGGTGCTGGAAAAATGGACACAGCGAGGGTCAGGGTGGGTTGTCAATAGCGTGCAAACACTCTGGCTTGACATTGCAAGTTATCAGCCACTGAGAGGCGGGTCCTACATCCCCCTACCTGCAGCTGTGAGTAACAAGAAAGCAGTCATCAACGTGAAGAACAAAGACGACGACTGCCTCCGATGGGCACTCCGATCTGCCTTATTTCCAGCCGCCCGGGACCCTCAGAGACCAACAAAGTATCCCACCAATGATGGTCTTGACTTTAGTGGGATCGACGCCCCCACGCCCATCGTTCATCATATATGCCGACTTCGAGGCTCTGACCAGAAAGGATGAAGGCCCGCCGTCGTCACCTACAGAAAGCTGCACTCTAAAGACTCAGCACCACGAGCCCTGCAGTTACTGCTATGTTGTGGTGCGTTGCGACGCCCCGTGGAATACAGAGGCCCTAACGCGACGGAACACTTCCTCAGAGCTCTCCAACAGGAGGAGCGGGAAATCAAAAATGTTCTAGCCAACCCTATAGCCATGAATATGACTCTCCAAGATTGGCAGGCCCACAACAAAGCCGCAACCTGCCACGTGTGTGAGAAGCCTCTAGGCGCCGATTCTGTGCGCGACCACTGCCATATCACCGGCAAGTACAGAGGCGCGCACATAACGCAGGCAACCTAAAGTTGCGGTTGGGTCCCAAGACAGCCATACCAGTAGTCTTCCACAACCTACGGGTCTACGACGGGCACCTCCTGATGCAAGCCATAAGTAAGGTAGAGGGCCGCATCTCCTGCATCGCCAACAACACGGAAAAGTACATCGCCTTCGTGCTGGGGCAGTAACGCTTCATCGACAGCGTTCAATTCTTACCGACTTTCCTTGACAACCTGGTTGAGGCCAACAAACCTGAGGCTTTCCACATCACAGCCCGGTATGAGCCCGCCGAAGAAAAACCAAAGCTACTCATGCGCAAGGGTGTCTACCCCTATGAGTATATGGACTCCTGGGAGCGCTTCGACGAGTCCAGCCTCCCACCCAAAGAGGCTTTCTACAGTAATCTCAAAGTCGGAGGCATTAGCGATGAGGACTACATCCACGCTCAACAGGTATGGAAGGCATTTGACTGCACCAATCTGGGGGACTACACAGACCTTTACTGCCGCACAGACGTGCTCCTATTGCCCGATGTGTTTGAGGCCTTCCGGAAGACTTGTTTACGGCAGTATGGATTGGACCCTGCTCACTACTTTACAAGCCCAGGTCTCTCGTGGGATGCGCTGTTCAAGAAGACCGGGGTAGAGCTGGAGCTGTTGACCGACTACGACCAACATCTCTTCATTGAGAAGGGGTGGCGAGGAGGTATCTCCATGGTAAGTAAGTGATACGCCAAAGCCAATAATCCGCAGATGGAGGGATACAACCCCGAAAGCCCAAACAGCTACATCCAATACCTAGACGCCAATAATCTATATGGCTGGGCTATGAGTCAGTTTCTTCCAACGGGCGGCTTCCAGTGGGTAGGTGACGCGCAGCGTCTCGGTGAAACGATTGCTACCCACCCCCACGACAGTCCTTCTGGTTACATCCTCGAGGCCGACCTTGAGTATCCAGCCGACCTACATAACGCACATAACAGCTACCCATTAGCCCTGGAGCGTCTGGTGGTCCAGAAGGAGTGGATGTCTGACTATCAGCACAGCCTTCTAGGCAAGAAAGGGCCTACTGAGGTCGAAAAGCTGGTCCCCAGCCTCCGCAACAAAGAGCGGCACGTCCTGCACTACCGGAACCTACAGCTGTATCTATCTCTGGGAATGCGCCTGACAAAGGTTCACCGGGCCCTGAGATTCGCCCAGAGCCCTTGGATGGAACCCTATATCAGGATGAACACCGAGCTCCGAAAAACGGCCGCGAGGAAATTCGAGAAGGACCTGTACAAGCTAATGAACACCTCGGTCTGCGGAAAAACCATGGAGAACCTCCGGAAGCGTGTGGACGTCAAGCTGGTACGCTCTGGAGAACGACAAGCTCCGACGCTTGATAGCCAGCCCGAGCTTCGCACGGGCAAACACATTTGATGATGACCTCGCAGCGATTCAGATGCACAAGACCCGTCTAGTCCTAAACCGACCTATCTACGTGGGCATGAGCATTCTAGATCTCTCCAAGCACCTGATGTACGACTTCTACTACAACCACATGAAGGCCCAGTACGGATAGCGCTGCCAGCTCCTCTACACTGACACGGATAGTCTGCTACTCGAGATTCAGACTGAGGATGTTTATAGGGATATGGCTGAGAATGCAAACCTGTACGACACCTCAAATTACCCACAAGACCACCCCCTGCACAGCGTAGCAAATATGAAGGTCTTGGAGTGCGCGGGGCGGCCGATCGCCGAATACATTGGTCTGCGCCCCAAGATGTACTCCATTCTGGAGGCCGGCGGAGCCAACATTAAGAAGGCCAAGGGCGTGAAAAAGGGAGTTGTGGAAAAGTGCATCCGCCATAAGCAGTACAAAGAGGCCCTCTTCGAGAAGATCTTCCGACACGGTATGGACGTGCTGCGATCAGAGCGCCACCATATCTATGGGCAGCACCTGAATAAGGTCTCACTGTCCACCTTCGATAGTAAGCGCTGGATCGCCGAAGATGGTGTCCAGACCTTGGTTTACGGCCATAGAGATGCGGCACCCGCAGGATGATGGGCAGGATGAGACATCCTCTTCGAGGAACTTCTAGCGCCGTAGAACCCTATCCTAGGGAAGCTGAGTATCGGGAGGCACTATAAGCAACTCCTCACGAACGAATCCCCGTCGCCGGCCATCCGACGTATCGTCTAGATAGCACAGCACGGGTTCATTAGGTTTTGTGACAGAGCGCCCAAGCCGATATATCTCTAGAGACCACACAGGATCAGTCGCGCGACGGCGGCCGCCCTCCAGCTCTCCAGGCTGATAGAGATAACGAACGCCAACACTCTCGGGGATCTTCCGCTCATTAAGTCCAACGGGACGACCTGGAACCGTCGAGGAAGGCTTATGGGGCACCCTTTTTGCGTTGATGGCGTCTTTCGGCTTTTTACAGATCAGTCTCGTTGTCTCGTTATTCAGAGCGGCCACAACAGAGGGAAGCCGAGCCACCCATTTAGTAGACCGGTGTTCGGGAGGAAGGCGAATCTCCTGGGCGTACTAATGTCCAAAGAGCCGCTCAGCCAGAGTACGGTTGAAACGTTCCACTATGCCTTGGTCTCGGTGGATATCCACGCGGCCTCGGCATCGTGTTTGGCCAGCAGTTGGCTCACCGCACCCATAAACTGGCGCCCAGGGTCAACTTGGAGAAGCTTCGGCCATCTCAGGGGTGCTCGCTTGTAAATGCGAGAGAGAGCATCAGCGACTTCTTTGGAATCTTTAATAGCCAGAGGTTCCGCCTCCTTGTAGCGAGAAGCGACATCAACAACTGTCAGCGCGTACTTATACATCTTCCGGCCTCGCCGATCATGTGGTAGAAATGGAAGATCAGCTTGGTGGATGTCATTCGGCGTGGAAACGTCGAACATAGGCCTCGGTATTTTTCGGGGACGAGGCAGGTATATCTGCCAGATAGCCTGCTTTTTCAGCCAGTCCCGGACCACATCTTTGGAGACTTTAGCCGCAGTGGCAAGTTTCTGGATGGCCGCGCGGCCCTTCCAGTACCCACGAGGGCTGTAGTAGATATTTGCCAGGCGAGCAGACACCTTACTAGCCATGTCATCAAGGTATTCTAGCAGCCCTCTAACAGATTTTCGACGAAAAAGATGTTAATCGTCGTGGCGCAGAACCACCTCACTACTAAGATCGTGCCTACCATACGGCGAGAAGCTCGATGGCGAGTCAGGCACAGTCAGTTCGGATTACTTGGTGAGTTTTGCGATTCCGTAACTCACACCCCCAACCACACACATCCCCAAGATGACGAAGGTCATCTCGCGGTGTTTTTGATCTTCACTAGGCACATAGAAATCGGAGAGCTGTGGCTCTGAGCCCAGCAGCGCCTCGCGTGCATCGCGTGTAAGAGTTTTGCCCGTGACCCTAGAATACTCGCGGATTGCAGCGTCGACATCCCGGAACGTTTGGACAGCTTGGCCCTGGCGGCGGAGTTCATCATTGATCCAGTCCAAGCGCTCAGTGCGCTTTCGGGCCCATTTTTCCTGGGCGGCTTGGAGCTGCTCTACAGCGCGGTCATGGCGCCTCCGCTCTTCGTCGACACCAGAACTCCTCAGCATCGAAAACATATAGTTGCTCCCGCTGAAGGCCAAAGCGTTTACGAGGGCGCCGCCCATCATCATTGCGATGGAGGCCATTACTACTTGATTATATTGGGAGCAAGGTGCCCTTGTTTAATTAGCAGGTCCTTCGAAAACATGGCCAGGCCTACATCTGCAATGACCATGCCGACGTCACGGGGTGTTAAGTCCAGCTTCGGGAGGGTTCCTTTCCGGAACATCTTGCCGAGACGAGTGTACCAAGTAGCCAGGAGAGAGACTACACCGGCGTGATGGGCCGTGTTGACTAGCACTTTTCCGTCACCGGATGGAGTAGACATGCTGATCTATATAGAAAGGGTCGCGACGTGTATTCAAATGGGGATTATTTTCTTGCGGCGTGATATCTGCATGCGGCGTAATATCTGCATCTCGTGCATGCGGCGTAATATCTGCACCTCGTGCTGTATAGCGGCTGCGCCACGGGCGTAGCAACACCAGCACTGCAAGGCCCCCAACGCCTAATAACGCTAGGGGCGCCCTCCAGCTGGTGATTTGGTGTGCATTCGTAGAATCCGGTTCCTTCGCAAAATCTGTGGCTCCCCCTCCTTCGTAGAATCCGGTTCCTTCGGCTGTTTCTTGGTGGAATCAGCTGCGCCAAGCAAAGCAGCCTTTTCCTCGCGAATCTCGTCCTTGAGCTTTTCAGCCTTGGCCTTTTTCGCTGCAGCACCCGCTCGACCCGCAGCCACTCTTTTGGGATTCTTCGCAGGGCCGTCATTCGTAGAATCCGCTGTCACCCCCTCCGCTTCCTTCGGGCCTTCCGTATTCGTTGTACTCATGTTCCTCTGGATCATCATTTTTAGGAGAGCAGTGGTGTTTAAATGAGCAGTGCTCAGTAGTGGTTACCGCCATGGTTAACGGTGCCAAGTACTTACCATAGCAGTAGTATAGCCAGCAGTTAGCACTGCTAAGCGCCTGTTCAACAAATGGGTCGGTGGCGAGCTGTGCCATGAGCATTGGTCGATTCTCGGGTGGGATTGGTAGGAGCAAGCTGGCTGCCCTTACATATGATCTCAAGAATATACCTCCGAGATCGTCAACCATCCGCGCACCGAGCTTAGCCTCGTACCTGGAGTGCAGCCTTTCAACGTCTTCGTCGCTCATGGCGTGGATCTCAGCGGCTGTTACGTCTTTTCCCAGATATTGCTTGACCTGCCCACCCACCGCAAGTGCCGCCAGCCTATCCCTGAGCTGCTGTGCATGTTTGCTGGGCTGTTGGCTGGGCTTCTCCTCCTCCTCCTCCTCTGCGCCCAGAATATCGTCTATAAGCTCGTCGGTATCCATTATTAATATGTAGGGGCGACTACGTCTAATATATAATCTTAGATGTGGCGGGCGTATCAGTCATTAGCAGGAGCTTAGAATGCCGATTGTTCTTGAGCTTCTTTCGAACCTCTGCCTTTTCGCTCTCGGCCTCGATGATGTGGTTCTCCTCCAGGCATTCGTTGAACGAGTGCCGATCTTTGCAGTGGAATAAAGCCCCCCACCTTGTCTGCTCGCAAAAGTCTTTGAGGACGGCGTTGTATTTCTGAGTGAGGACCCGGATGCTTTGCTTTGCATGACGGCCCGAGAAAGCCATGAAGGACAGCATTTTTTGCTTCTTCTTCATCGCCTCTAACGTGCTACAATCATCGATGATGTATAGTGTGGGCTCCCCCTTAAACAATCTGTAGAAAGCTCTCAGGCAGTCGTTGAGCCGCTCGCCGGGATCAAAACAATAGACCTTAGGTTCAGACAGAATCCATCGCCGCCGGTACGCCTCATTATGCTTAAGAGTGGGGCACAGGATCACAATGTGATGAAAGAAACCGCGGAAAGGCCCGTCAAGTAGGTCCAGCACGAAGACTGTTTTGCCGCAGTTCGTCTGCCCACAGATAATCGCGCAGTGGGCGTCATCAATAAAGCGCGCTAACGAATCTACCATTCTCGATGTGCAGCTTTGCGTCCATGATCACATAGAGATATACGTTCAACACGCCGGGCTCTTCTGTCTCTTTTCTCACCTGTATCGTAATCCCCTCGCTGGCGTTCAGAACGCGCCTCCCACTGCCATGCAGCTCGTCATCGTCGCTTGACCGAAGGTCAAGCCAGAAGGCGTGCTTGTGCGTCAAGAACTCTTCCAAAGAGACGTCTGCCAGGCCCAAGTCTTTAAACGACCCTGGCACCTCAGGGTCCTGCTTTCGTAGGGGTGAGCTGGCGAAGAACCTCTGGACCTCGCCCCACTGTTGGTACGCCCGCATGCCCTGGCTGTACAGCTGATTGGGGACCCCTTCTATTGTGACTTCTACTTTGGTGATCTTCGGGTTGTAGAAGGATTCCGACCTGCTCTTCCACGGGGTTCCTTTAGTCTCGAACAGCATGAGGATGCCCTTTATTTGTCTCGCGGGCGTGTTCAGGTTTATGTTCCAGAGAGTATCAGACATGTCCTTCACAAACTTTCGGTGGCGGAGGACGCGATTATACAGAATGGAGACGCCCCCGGCAAACTGGGTGCGGATCTGTCTAGCGAGCTCCTCTTCGGTGACCATATCGAACTCCAGGCTGATGTTGTCGATGGTGTAAGTCGCGTCGTCATCGCCTGTTTTCTGGACGACCCGACTGTAATCGTTGAACGTCAGTTCGTACTCCAGTCGGTCGGCCAAGGCACTCTGGTAGAATGGCATGTGGCTATCTAGAAGCTCAAAGTCTAGCGGGATGTGGAACCGGCTGCCAAAGGCGCGAGCGATGGACTTTTCTCCAGCATCGGCGTCACTTGCGCCCTCCGCTTCGACTCGAAGTTTAAGCTGCCGATGCCTTGGTAGGCCGCATTCCGCCGTTCGTTTTTGGTCATCCATAAGTCGCCATAGCAATGAAACACATCAGAGTCGTCGATGGACATTACCTCATTCCCGCTGATTCTGATCGTGGTTTTCTTGACTACTGCGCGTCCGAGATTCCCGACCACTGTGGCGTTCGGGTCGGATGAATTGATCGTAATCGAGAAGGCCAAGCGCACGGTACCGGGCACAATGACGTCATTTGCGCCGAGGTTGGGGAAGCGGACCAAAAATTGTTGATTCTGGTCGATCGTACTCGGGTTGTTGGTGACGACCAAGGACTGCCGTACACCTTGTACCCCCCGAGGCTTACGGAGTGTTCTGAAAGGGTTTAGCCTGCGTCCGTATGCATCCATTGTGTGTATTGAAGGATTATGGCACACTTCGACTTTGATAATCCCGCGTTCGACGACGCCCAAGAGGACAACAACATCGACGACGAACAGACCACTCTCCTTGCAGGTGATAATGTTCCCGAGCAACAAAGCCGGGGTGCGTCCGCCAGAAACCTTCAACAAGAGCTGACGCAGGCCGCCATGAATGATTATTACGATGCCTTGGCAAAGGTGGATCCCAGCCTTACCCCCCTCTTTCGCGATTACACGAAGTTTAAGGTTGTCCAAGGGCGTCTGCGACTCGCGGCCCACCCCAATCTACACATCATCAACAAACGAACAGGTGAACCGCTAGCCCTCTCAACAGTTGCCAATAAAGGAGGGGTTAATGTTGTTAGGGGGGAGGGGGGCTGGGCTTTATGGACTGGAAAAGAAAAAAACAGACATCGTTGCATCCGGCAGCAGTCGCAGCCCTGGAGACAGCGAGTTCAGAACTCGGTGCAGCGGCCAGCGAGGCAGATACCATGGAGCTCGAGGAGTTAAGCCAACCAGCAATAAAGGCCGCTGATGCTGTCCACACACTGGAAACAAGCTTGACGGATAGTGAGGTCGGGCGGGCTCTTGAAACGATAAACTACCCTTCCCATGCGAGAACTTCTGGGGCTTGACAAGGCACTGCAGACCTCGGAAGGCGAACACGCGAATAACCTCGCCAAGCTGTCAAGTCTCGATAAGGACATCGCAAAAGAAAAACGGAAGTTGGGGGAGGGCCCTGATGAATTCTCCCGGAGCCGGATGGAAGACCGGACAAGGAATCTCGAGGACGAGTTTGTGGCCCGGCTAGAAGCAGCCTCTTTAACTGCCGAAGCCCTGCGCACGCAAATACGCCGCATCAAGCAGACGGTCTATTGCATCCTACACAAGGATACCAGTCTGGCCGAGCGCGTCCGCACCCTCTTCCGGGAGCAGGGAACAACCGTGGTCTCCATTCACACGGCAATTGAGATGGCGATCTCGACACTGGGGCTAGCGATAAAGTTGGCGCTGACTGGCGGGTCCGGCGGGGGCATCCAGCCAACGCCACCTCCATCCGACGGGCGTGGTCTTAAAGAATGGGTGAAAAAGCATCTTCCGTTCCTTGGCGCGCGCCCTTGGCAAGCTGGCTGGGAAGGCTGCCGCTGCGATTCCGGGTATTATTGGCAGTATCGTGGCCTGGCTATTGAACCTTCTCGGGAAAGCGGCTGGGTGGCTGGCTGATAATGTCTGGGCTCTAGTCGTCGCAGTAGGTGGCCTAATGCTCGTGGCTGTTCGCAAGTATTTAACGCATAGTCCACAGCAGCAGTAAGCCGATACCAACCCCAGCGACGACGATGGCTGTCTTCTCGGCGTCGTGATTCTTTTGCTTTGGAAATAGGGGTTCTTGTTTGCCTCCGGTGGCAGCGACATGCTGAACGCACGCGGTGGGTGGTGAGACGCTTTCTTGTGGCTCAACGATCCCGTGGGAAGGTGCGCGCTTGTTCAAAGTGGGCGGCACTTTAGCGTTCACACCCTCATTGGCGCCTAGCTTCTGGTCCTCTGTGGCCACGACGATTTTGTTGTTGTAGTTCGCCACATGGCCGATCTGCAGAAGCATGTCGCTCGGGGCCATACATAGGCCTATGCCATACACAAAGTCTACAGCGCTCCCGGCATACTGTAGCACGTCCTGGTAGCGTTTGATAGCAGACGGAAGGTCGATCGGAGAGGAAATAGCGTCTTCAACGTTCGCGGTAAACTGTATTTGCGCGTGGAAGGCTGAGCCCGTGCCTAGAATACGCGCCCTTGTTTGCGCTTGGGCGCCTAGAATAGCCCACACGTATGTCCGGATGGAATCGTTTAGGCGCTCTACGCCCGGCTGCGTGAATCCTTGGGATGTGTCGACAATGAACACCGCCCAAGCCTCCTCGTCGTCCTGCTCGATGTAGTCGACGTGGAGCGCTGTAGGCTTTCTAGAGAACGACATCCTGCTCGGGTCGAAGGTCCCGTCGCCAATGGGGCTGTAGCCCGTTCTCGTGACATAGTAATATGCCACTCCGAGGCCGTGATTCACCCCTTGCGCCTCCAGTCTGTGTGCGCATCTACGCGGAACTCCCAACAAATCCTCTCATAGGCCCTCTTGTCGTAGGGGTTTTCGAATGTCGCCCACGCTCTGTCTTGCGGCAGGGGGGCCTGGATCTCTTCCAAGACCCGCCTAACTTGGTAATACACATGGAACGTGTACAGGGCCCTTATTCGTTGGTCGGGGGCGAGAAGATGGTCTTTTGCAGAGACGCCACAGCCCGTGGTTGCGCACCAGACCGCGAAGTTCACTTGATTCTGCCAGAATTGCATAGGATTGGTGTTCCAGGCCCAAACAATGAAATTGCTGGTTATCTTTGGCAGCCGGTACTTGGCCAACACATCTGTGAACTGGACTGGAAAGGCCTTCTTTTCATCGATGTAGATGTCAAATCGCGTGAGCTGCTCTGCGTGGGTTTGGATACTATGAAATGCCCCGGCCTTGTAAGTTGCCTCTCTATTGAACCTGTAAGCCTCGCTGTTCATCGTGGCTAAAATGTTCATCACATTGACTTACATTCTAAATGGGGCACAGCACACGCTGCCTCATGCCCTTAACAACCTCGACGGCCGCCTTAAAACCGCCCTTCGCGAGATAACATTCTACCTAGCCTGGGTGAATATCCCCTCCGGATCGGGCTTCTTGCTTGAGGGCAAACGTGTTGAAGTGCCGACGAGCTACTACAATGTCTGTACGCTGGACAAGGACATATTCCGCCCGCATGGGATTTCTCTGGGATTGAATGAAGCCACGGGTCGCTTAGTCCTTACTCTCCCTAGAAACGTCTTCATAATACCCCAAGAGCTTGCCACCATCTTAGGGTTCTCCAACGGGATTGCGCCCATAGGGGGGACTATGGAGGGTGAAAATCTACCTAACTTGGTCACACACAAAGAAGTCTTCGTGCATTTGGATGAACTGAGCACCTCAGAAAACGTGAGAATAACCTCAGATTTCGGTGGCGGTTCAACACTACTTCAGGCCATCGCCGTGACTGGTGAAGGGATAAAGTGCGGGAAGACGGTTTCATTTTCCAACCCACAGTACAAAGCCTTGCGCGCCGACTATATAACGCACTTGACCGTGGCACTTTTAGACAAAAACGGCAAGTATATTAATGTAGAGTACCTCAGTGCTACCCTAGAAATACAATGAGTATGGTGGACGCAGCCGGTCCCAGGTCTGCGTGCCTGCCTTTAAGCGACTTGGCAGATGTGTCGGAGTTCGAACTTCAAGGCCAGGAAGGTAAAATCTACGCCTTCCAGTTTCAAAGTGGCCAGTACAGCCGCAAAAAGATTAAGGGGGGGGGGGGGGCAAGCAGAACCTGCCACGTTTGCTTCCCTTCAAGATGCCTCATCCTCTGTAGAGCAAGAGCGCAGGTCGGATTCTGAGGTGATTGAAGAACAAAAACTCTCATTAATTCGCTTTGAAGACCGCTTTGTTCTTGCCAGAGCTCGCGACCCCGATTGGTTTATAGATGTGAAGGTGACCCCGATGACGGTCCAAGCCGATATGACCAAGGTGAAAAAAGTTTTCAACTCCGGAACCTCTTTCGTGTCGTGGGTACCAGTCAGTAAAGTGTTATCTAGCTAAGTGTGTAAGAGGTGGCTTAGCACTGTCTGCGGGCGAAGGTGTAGATTCTGCACTTCTTATAGGGCAAACAAGTATATCTTTGTCCATGATAGAAATAAACCCTGGATCTATACTTATCTTCAACATCATACTTGGCGCGGGCTCTCAGCGCAGTGCCTCCTTGATTACCGGTGTGAGACTAAAGTGGCCTGATGAGCACAATGGAAAGGAGCTCAGATTTATGATCAAATTACCGGCCCAGGGCGACCCAGTCATCCGGAGCTCTCTCGAGGATATACGGGTCTTTGTAGGGAGCTATGCCAAACTCGATTACATCTATTTAGAGTCCGGTATAAAACTTATAAGCTTTCGTGTTAGTATTCCCGATGACGATTTAGAGCTTACCGACGTTGTTAATTCGTAGGACGGACAATATGGGACGACTGTACCCAGCGATCACGGATGAAGAGCCGACGGATGACCATCCCTTGACCCCGAACGCGCCGATGGTTAAAAGCCCCCCGGAGGGCGTGGCGCACGCCCATCGCCTGCAGTAAATCAGCGAAATACAGAGGCAGCTTGAATCTGAGCGAGATCTCCGCCGGGCCCTGTACAAAAAGTACGGGCGCGGTGTCTTAGCCGCCGAGGCCCTTGATTCGGCCATGCTTACGGCCGGTTTGGGACTAGGGGTTGCAAGTGTGGGACTACTCACAACAATAATTGCAGCCACTGCTGTCTTGGCCATGGATGCTGCGGCCCTAGCTTGCGGTGTCTTAAATATCGCCGGAAAATTCGTTAGCCGCCGACTTCACGCAAAGGCCAAGAAACATAACAATATACGGCTATTGGCTGAGGCTAAACTTAACAGCATCCGTGCGCAGGTATCTACGGCATTATCTGATGGTGTTATTTCGGACGTAGAGTTCAAGCAAGTCCTTCAGGAGCTCAACAACTACTCTGATCTGAAGCAGGAGATACGCGCTAAGTCTCGTAAGGCATTCAACGCCGTAGAGATCGATGAAAGCACGAAAAAACAGCTTATAGATCGCGGCCGAAAACTAGCTCGGCAAGAGCTGAAAAACGCTCTTTCCGAATGATGTTCTGGGGAGATGCCCGGGGGGGAACTTGTTACACTACTTCACATGCAGCGGAACCAAATCAGAATACAGCATACATCGCTCTGAGAACAGGCAAAATTATCACCACTGAATCTGTGACTGTCACTCACTAAAAGAGTAGTGGCACCGTACGTTTTGAGCACCTAAGTCACAGTAGGTAGAAATAAAATTTGTAAAATACAAAAAACAGGAAACAATTCGAATACATGTACTATCTATGTCGAGAAATTAACTCTGGGCACAGTAGTGCATGTCAAACATCATTTCTGTCATCTGAATACATATATGAGTACACTTTGTAAACATACATGTTAGAAAAATATTCAGAATCTAGTATACATACATATAATATTAATACACTTTGAAAGAGTGTACTGGTCTGTGGGCTGTTGATTCAAAATTTTACCCGTCAAAAATACCCCCTTTGGCTGGATTGCCCGTCCAACTGGACGGATGTTTGGCTAGCCTGGTGCGCGAGGGTAAAAAAAAATTCTGCCCGGTGTGGGGTTCGAACCTATGGTCGAAAAAAGCAAAAGGCCTGGTTTATAGCTCAACCTGTTACCAATTAACCACCACCCATGCTGTGGGTGACTTCTTTGTAGCCTCGCAAGTCTTGCACCGTGCCGACTAACTTCCTCCAAATAGGCTGGCTGGTCGTTTCCATCGTGGGAGATCCCATGATTATTCATTGTATTCGCTCTATACCTAATAAGAAATTTCGATAGCCATCAGACCCTCGGCTGGGGCTGGGGCCTCTATTTTGTTCTGGGGAGGGCCCCAGGGGGAAGGTGTGCCAGAACCCTCCTTCCCTATACTACTAGTATACATACATATAATATTAATACACTTGGAAACAGTGTACTAGTCTGTGGGCTGTTGATTCAAAATTTTACCTGTCAAAAATACCCCCTTTGGCTGGATTTGGGGTAAAAAAAATTCTGCCCAGTGTGGGGTTCGAACCAATGGTCCAAAAAAAGCAAAAGGCCTGGTTTATAACTCAGCCGTTTACCAATTAATCACCACCCTAACGGGCTCCGGATTTTTTGCGCTAGCGACCCACCGTTAGAGGGGTTAATTGGGGCTGACACATCCCACTACCTTTGGGCCATCTACAACACCCCTTGGTAAGGTCTCTCTGCCTCCGAAACTGTCGAAAGTTGCAGAGATTCCTTAGAAGTGTGTAGAGCCCGGCGCCATATGCAGGTAATGTATTCATATACTACATATACAGGAGACCAAATCCGGATTTGAGCTAGCAAACATCCCATTATACATGTAGTACATGAATACGCCCCTTACACACAGCGCCTTTCCCACCTCTGTCAGCCGACTGAGCTATATCTCACGACCCACGAAACATAGGCTAAATTGGAAAGTCTATCCTGCATAAACAAAATATTTCCAAATAATTCTCCTAAAAATACTGGATCTTATCAAACAAGACACGCTGAAAAAGGCTGTCACATTTATTTTTTATAAAAATCCGTGGTTTAAGCCCTATAGTGGGGAGAAAATCAGCTGAATCACCCTGTTGTGCAATACAGCCAGCCTATATATATATATATATATATATATATATATATATATATATATATATATATATATATATATATATATATAGACTATAATCCTTATGTATTAAATGCCAACTAGGTCGCCTCATATCAATGTGTGTGTAGGCGAGGCTTGTAAATAAGCGTGTATGCCTTGGCTGGGAAGGCGCCTAAGGGGGGGGGGGGGGGGTTATGGGGATGCAGAGAAAGGGGGTGGGGCCTCTATTTTGTTCTGGGGAGGGCCCCAAGGGGGGCGTGCGCCAGAACCTATAGTGTGTATACTAGAACTTCTGGACCTCGCCGAGAATAGGGGCTGGGAGCCTCTATTTGCCAAATGGAGGGTGTGCCAGAACCTATACTCCCCCTACTACTTGGTTACTTTTTTGTGCGGCTAAACTGTCGTGTATTTCGAACAAGCCATCTCTTTATAATACAGACAGTTTGGGTCGTAACATCTGGTAGTGAATCCATTGTGTATTTAAGTAAAAGATCTTTCTTCTTATGTTTTTCTGTTTGCATGTGTGTTATAGATTTGTAAAAGTTTTGTTGATAAGTGGGTGTAACCAACCTTTGGTCATCAAGGCCGAGGTATATTTAATTGCTTCTCTTTAGCCGCTGACACGGTTATTTTAGGAGGATCAGTTCTTGTTCCTAAATATTGGAGAAATTGATTTAGGTTTTGGTTAGAATAATGGTGTACACACTCTAGATGAAGAGAATGCATGTGCATAAATTATTATTAGAAACAACGGTTAAGACGGGTTGTTTGCGTTTTATGACATCACTTCCTGCCTCATCATCGTGATCACAATGACCTCCGCGTTGTTCAAAATTTATGTACAAAATTTGCTGTTGGTGACAGTGATCTAGAGTGAAAATTAGAGAGCAACGAATGGACTGTAAGAAGTATGCGGCTATGGAGATATTCAGTATTGCATTTCGTGAAAAAAGTCCTTTTTAAATGCCAGAAGAACAATTTCCAAACTTGACATACGTCGTTCTAGTCCATAGCTACATACAAAATAATGTGCAGCAGTCCAGTTATAGGATGAGGTCCTACACGATCGATGCTACAAATTTGATCAGCTGGCTGCTCATGCACCTATTGAATAATGCTACACACAGACATTACAGGTTGTTTCTACATGTACGTGTGCACCATAGCCTTTTGAACTGTTGTTTTGCTCTTAGTTACCATATGCCAGAATTTTGTCTGTTTTTGACAGAACTGTAGACTTTTTGCCTAGGGTTTCTTACCCCTATCCCTGCCCATTTGAATCGATGTTACCAAAGTGACAATGTACGACTGCTTCACTTCCAGCAGTACAGCGCGAAGACATTGTGCTCAAGCTATTTGGATTTTTGGTATGTTGCAGAGAAAACTGCAGGCTGCATGTCGTAGTATGTTATGGCATCGAAGTTTTGTTGGCACATATATTTTGTTGGTTGAATTTAAATAATTTAGGCCTACTAGATACATGTAAATAGGAAGGAAAATGAATGCGCTCACGTGTACATGTGATTAGTCCCTCAGCATGTCTAGAGTTCAATCTCTTCCTGTTTTAAGTTCCAAATCAGGAACGACAACTCACTCAATATGACGCTAAATCACCAATAAATATATCAGCAAATGTGTGTGTACACAACAAAAACAGTGAGCAAACCACAATTTGGTTTATATTTATTTATTTATTTGATTGGTGTTTTACGCTGTACTTAAGAATGTTTCAAGTATACGACGGCGGCAAGCATTATCGTGGGAGAAAACAGGACAGACCTCGGTGGAAACTCATGACCATCCGCAGGATGCGGGCAAACCTTCTCAAATGCGGTCAGAGAGGAAGCCAACATGAGGTGGACTGGAACTCAAAGCGGCCGCATTGGCGGGAGGCTCGTGAGTCATTGCGCCGTTCTGGCATGGCAACACACTCGACCACGGAGGCACCCGATTTGCTTCATAGAAACCACCTCTCTACTGTTATTTACGTCAGGGGTAGTGCCGGACTCAGTTTCAGGGAGCACTCATGGAACTATGTTTATATATACCGTACTACGTATAACATACCGATGTCTTCACTGTTAACGGTAAGAACGTGAGCCTTTCTGAGGAGTTTTTACACGTATTTTGTTAAAACAAATTATGAAGCTTTGTCTACTAGCTTACCTTACGTGACAATACGAACGTGGGCCTCTTTCGAATGGTCGTACACTTATGTTGTTCATAAGTATGTCTGTCAGCTTGTCTCAAATATCTCTTAAGGTCAACAAATGTATAGGTGCTCCGTGGATGCTGTTCTGTTTAGTAGGCTGAACGTATGACGTACTTACGCATAAATGTTAGTCCATTCCATTCTCTGCCGCATTGATCTATTTATTATATTATACAATAACCTATGCAAGGACGTGTCAACCTCTTTAAAAGCAACAGGCCTGCTGTTCGCTCTCATCTGATACCTTACTAAGCTGACAGCTGTGCGCAGGGCGACGCCCAAGCTGCACAAGCCTCTAACAAAGGAGAACTTTCCCGACATAGCCAACATGTGAAATACATAAAAGTCTATATGTAAGTGAGCAAACATATGTGTCAAGTCATTGTCTAAATTCTGTGTATTGGTATACTACATATACGCAATACCTACATTGCGAAGACATTTCGCAACGTATGACCTACTTACGCATAAATTTCAGTCCAATACGCCTGGTCCCTTCCCATTTTCTGCCGCAGTTATCTGTTGATTGCAGGGTTATATTATATAATAACCTATGGAAGGGTGCGTCAACAGCTTCAAAAGCCGCAGACCTGCTGTTCCCTATCACCTTATACCTTAGTAAGCCGACAGCTGTGTGCAGCCTTCAATACATAGAAAATGAAACTAAACTGCACAGGCCTCTAACAAAGGAAAAATTACCCGCACGTGAACAATACGTGAAATGCATATAGGTCTATCTGTAAGTGAGCTAACATATGGGTCACGTGATTGTCTAATTTCTCTGTGTTGGTGTCCGATATATGCGCAGTACCTACATTGGAATGAGATTTTGCGTTTTCATGGCATCGTTTAAACGAATTATTTAAATTATATCTTTATAAGTACCTGGCAAAACAAAGGTATATATTGTAAGTTAGACTAATTTATTACTTTCGTCACGTCATGTACAGGTTAGACTTATGAAATTTATAAGGTTTGTGCTAAAACTGAATAATCACATAATAAAGATAACAAAACATTCACTATACTCAGACATGTCTAATAATAATAATAATAATTTCTGAGAATAATAATTATGAATAAATACAGACAAAAATGTGTGAAAACAGCAAAAATGCCTATACTTCGCGAAACAGTTTGCCCGTGTCACGTAGTCTGGTAAGTTTTCTTTAACTGAGCACTTCTGGGAAAATCGAACTAATAATCATATGATTTAGTATTAAACGAAAGGTAAAACTTTTATGTGTATGTGTGTGTTTGTATACAGTATTTTGACCGTATGTACATCATAGGCGTGATGTGCCAGAGTCTGAAACTGAGATATAAACCGCATATGCATGATTCTTATGACTACGCAGAAAGGTGAAATTACTCGCGTTTACTTGAAAATGCATATGAACAATATAATTTCCATATTAAACACTGGTTAAATGCTTTGTTTTGACAGAATACAATTCAATTTGATACAGATTAAGATTTTGGTACCAAGGCAAGACGACTTAATTTAGGTCCCAGTTAGACACTACCATGCAGTGTATAAATTTAGACCTTTTGTACGGCATAAAACACCAAACATGCATAGACCTACTTTATACTGTACTAGAGACAATGTATTGCAATAGCAAGCAAAGAGAGTGGAGGCAGACAGAACAGTTATAACTTTTATTCTATAATACATTTACATGTGCGTTGTATTTCCAAATTTTCCCAAAATGCTAGATCATATGCTGGTTAAAAGTGCTAAAATGTACATGTTCTTACAACTTTAATATTATGGGGAGAGCGTGTTGTATAAGATGATCTAATTCGAGTTATAAGTGGCGCATTTATTCTAATATTTTTAAACCATTGTAAAATTTCAAGACAAACAAGATTGTTTTGCACACAGCAAGGATAAGGCTTTCATTGTAAGGTACCAAAGTGGTGAACTTTGCGAACAATGCATGTCCTTACGATTTCGGTAATTCAGCTGTAGTTTTACCATTAATTATTTATTTCAACCAATATTTCTTCGAATGCCAAATTAGTATTAAGTGACATCACGTCGCAGGCAAACAGCAGAATGCTCTTAATAGTCGGACTCTATGGTGAATTGTACAGAATATAGCTGTTTCACTATATAAGTATAAACGTACATGTAGTGAGATAAATGTGTTTGTATCAAACTCAGACATAATTTCCGTTTGTTAATAGCGGCACATGTCTGGCAGATTTAGATACAAGTTTTTCATGGAGATGTTTCATATATGAGTCCGGTCCTACCTCTGTCTTCGTCCAAAGTTTCCTTGATGTTTTAGCATGCGATTATGCATATTAGGTGGCGCTATAAACCTCAGTCATAAGGCTGGTATCAGCAACTTAAAGGCCATGCAGTCTGAGACGTTCTCCACACATTACTTATCAGTTCCCAGATTATAGATATGTACATCATCTATCTGCCTTGGTTCATGAACCGCTGGGGCTACGTGGAAAAAACGGGTTTCTTAGACTCTTAGAAGAAACAGTGAGGGAGTTACTAGTGGACAAATGCTTGTAGACGATCCATGGCTTTTTGTCACGCATCTTTGATTGGTCGGGGGGAAGTAAACAATCATACTGCTGATTGGTTTGTCAACTGTAGATAATTTCATAGATAATACTGGTGGCCTTTTGACTGATAGTGCGAGGACAACTCGAGATTAGAAATAGTCGACAAATATAGAACACAATGTCGAGGGCTGACAACAGACAATATCAGTACACAAATGACATAAAAGTGCAATGTATAGTACTAAAAGACAAGAGACTGTAGCTCCCGTAATACAGTAAAATCACAGTACAGCACTGATCCCTAGATGGCCGGTCATGCTTGTAGAAGTTAGAGCTGGGAATACATGTAGGTTTGGACATGTACTTCTACTTTATAACTGCGCTACTGTAGTTATGCGTGTTATTGCAGACAGGGTAATGGTGAATCCTATCTGAAGGAGAAAAGAAAGATGAACATGAGTGCAATAGTACCTTATGATTTAGCCCATGAGGAAAGGCAGGTATAAAGTACCTGTGAATACACAAACGTACACTTACTATCCATGAACACAGATTCACCTCCCAGTTGATTGCACCACAATGTGATATAGACGCTACATTCATGACCATAACTTCAGGCCACAATTGGTAAGACCCTACATTACATACACATATATTTGTTTATCTATTTAACTGGTGCCACACTTGTACAACGACGACCAGCCTTATGGTGGGAGGAAGAAGGGCAGAGCCCGGGATAAACTCACGATCATCCGCAGTAACGTTAAAAAATGTAATCAGGTGCATAGTTCCCTGTACATCATTGTATTCATGCATGCATGCGATCAACCTAGTCGCTAACGGCGATGTTTCGGAATTGTTTTCTAAGGTCACACAACAAGCGCAAATTCCGCGACTAAGGTAGGCCCTATAGGTAAATAAACTGACGACCAAAGGAAACTTTACGACTCAGAGTTAAATTTAACCAGCCTTTTCAGCAAATTAATACCAAATCATTGTAGGAAATCATTGTACGCAGCATATTCCCATGTGCGACAAGCGTCATATACACCCACACGAATTTGTTTCGAGACACCGAAGAACCTTGAAAAATCAGGCCACCAGTGGATGGACGTAACTGCGCATGTAATAAGTGTGGAAAAAAGTTACACACAGTGTGCTTGACTTGCACACTGATTAAAAACCACCAAAGTAATGCCTCGATTGACTCCAAAGCAACACGAGAGGGCCCTGGGTGTGGTATCCATGGGAACCACCCATGCCCACATTGCAAGGACCTTCGGCTGCTCTCGTGTAACTGTGTCAACCATAATGCAACATTACAAACAGACGGCGCAGACATCGGACAGACAAAGAACAGGTAGGTCTAGGGTAAATACGCCCAGAGAAAACGGGTACCTTCGCACCTTACACTTGAGGAACCACTTCCACACAGTGACGCCATCGTCAATCAATACCTTAGAAAAAAAACCAAAAACGTCGGCTATACATACCCTCCTTGGCATTACCCGTTTCATTCCCACCAATAGTCTAGTAGTGAATCTATTGTGTATTTAGGGAAATGATCGTTCTTCTTGAGTTTTTTGTTTGCGTGTTTGTTGTAGATTTGTAAATGTTTTGTTGATAAGTTAGTGTAATCAACATTTGCTCTTGAAGGCCGAGATATATTTAATTGCTTCTCTTTCACCGCTGACACTTGATTTCAAGAGATCAGGTCTTGTTCATAGGTTTTGGAGATTTGCCTCCACAAGGGATTGGTGTTTTACGCCGTACTCAAGAATATTTCACTTATACGACGGCGGCCAGCATTATGGTGGGCGGAAACCGGGCAGAGCCCGGGGGAAACCCACGACCATCCGCAGGTTGCTGGAAGACCTTTCCACATACGGCCGGAGAGGAAGCCAGCATCTAACAAAGGAGAACTTTCCCGACATAGCCAACACGTGAAATACATAAAAGTCTATCTGTAAGTGAGCAAACATATGTGTCAAGTCATTGTCTAAATTCTGTGTATTGGTGTACTATATATACGCAATACCTACATGGTGATGTATCATGGGGAAACAAGGGTAAGTTAGAATTGGATTCAGGAGATATTCACCCTATACTGAGGTTGCTATACATGTTGCTGACATGTACCTTATTGCTATATGCAAAAAGCTATACTTACATTGCTGTTCTCATGCATGCTGTGTATTCTCATTACTGTTATAATCACATTGCTATACACAGACATATACCCTGTGGCTAACTGAAATTATTATACTGAGACATGTACCGTGTTTCTGTACTCAGATTGTTATACTAAGACACGTATCTATTGCTATGCTGAGATTCTTATACTGAGACATATACGTATTGCTATACTCAGGTTGTTAAACTGTAACATGTACCATATATAGATATAGCATCTCTGAGTATAACAATTTAAGTACAGAAACACAGTAAGGTCTCAGTATAATAATCTGAGTATAGCAACAGGTACATGTCTCAGTATAAATATCTGAGTATAGCAACAGGTACATGTCTCAGTATAAATATCTGAGTATAGCAATATGTATATTTTTCACTATAATAATTTGAGCATAGAAATATGAGTTGTATATCTGAACTATCAAGCACTTAAGTTGGCTAAAACGTACTCTTAGGCTGTCAGCCTACAGTTTTCATACAGCCCATGGATAACTCAGTAATGTTTATGTATGAGTTTCACCTTCCCCTCTGCTAAAAGCCCTTCTTAACGATCGCCAAACAATTCTCAGTACGCTTTTCTGAGCAACGCTATATTGATTTTACTATGTACAATTGAACATCTGCTCTCTACTGTATACTCTACTGAGACATCTGTGGACTCTTTAGCGTAGACAGAATGAAGCTAGGCATAGACGGTAGTTTAATGTCCAGGTCAAGTGAACCCGAGTGTGGCGTCAAACCCTAACCGCTCGTCTATGCCAAATAACGACACGACTCAACAAGTTGTAATCCGATCACTACGTGAGGGTCTTTGGCCGCTTGCACGTAGCCATTGTCATACTCACTACACTTTCTTCGCTCGCTTTACACCACTGCCATCAGTAGACATGCTTGACCTTTGGAGCGTGTGAAAAGCACGTAGGCTTGCTTAGGCTTAGCCTCGCCACTGGTTTCCTCGCGCAGGACTATTTAATCAGCAATTATAAAAAAATGTTCATGTTTTGGTTAGAATCATCTTGTGCAAACTTTTGGTGAAGAGAATGCATGTGTATAGAAGATTTATAGACCCAAATGTCGAGAGAGTTTTTTTGTATTTTCTGACACATCCTGCCTCATCACCGTGACTTCATGAAGTGACAAATGGGTTGCTGATTTTGATGTGGTGTATCGATTTCTGCCGATATTGATTCTTTGACTGATCCATTCATCTTAACAGTGACACTTCAGAAGTATCTTTTTTTCAACTGTAACCATTGCATGTAGTTTTTTCACATTTTATGTATTCGTGTACAGCCCATGATCTTAGATGACACCCTGTCATCCGGGACACTGATGTATAGTCTACCTTGTTTGGTCTTGTCCATCTGAGGGTTTGAAGAACCTTAAACATAAATTCACCCTTTGTTTCTTTATATTTCTCTTTGTCAGTACACGCTGTCCTAAAGCAGTATTAACAAGCGTTGTTGTTTTTCCACCTGGTGGTCGTGTTTGTGACGACCATGCTGCTGAAGAATGGTTAGAACGTAGTTGATGGGTTCGGGCCTAAATTGCAGTCTACGTTTGGTATGGCTGTTCCTACACTTGTCCATACGTTGAACGCTGACGGAGACCAGTAGAACCGTGGCTGAAGAGCCTGGGTGGACAACAACTGGCTTTGTGGTATGCGGATGGTCATGGGCAACAGTGTTTTTGTTGTAGTTTACGTTTGTTATGGCTGTTCCCACAGTTGTCCATAGGTTGCACGTTGACCGTAGCAAGTGGACCAGGGTGGATGTCAGCTGGCTTTCTGGCCTGGGGGTTGGTCAGTGACTACTAGTCTATGTTTGTACTCTATACATTTTGTGTGGCTACAACAATAGTGTCCATAGATTACTCGTTGACGGAGAACAATAGGACCGTGGTTAGAGGGTACGGACTGTCAGACGCAATAGTGAACCGGAGTTATTTAATTTGTAGGGAATCGGCTCCAAGGGTTTCCTAGACAAGATCAGTCTATTAAAACACAGTAAAACTTAAGGGGAGCTTGAAGACCTGGGTAGAGGTAATCGATGGCGCACTGAACTTCGAAAGAGGTTAACTCCGTTCCTGGGGACTCCAGAAAATTTGTGCTCGTTCTCGGAGAAGGATCACCATGTCAAGACTTGGAACTTCCTTTAAATTTACATCTGAAAGTGCTGGCAAGCTTAAGACCAGTGAATCTCTTCGTAAAGTATGTCTACAATACCGATGTAAAATACATATACAGCAACCATCAATTTATATCCATGGGTATATTGGTGAGAATCACCAGAGGCCAATTACAGAGGAACGAAAACATGTGAACAAATTGCCGGAAGTAGTTTGACCCTAGTACGCCTTGTCAGTGCGCTTAAGGAAATAGAGGGTGTGTTATGGTCACATATTAACTTACTGTATTTTTTTTAACCTTCTGGGTATGGAGCTCTTAGGTAGTCGTGAAAAATTTGGAAATAGCCGCAGAATAGCGGTATACCGGTAATGTGTAAGTTATCAGACGGCGGAAATGCCATTTCACCTTGACTCCTTGTGTCCCTACCCAATAGTAGATCTCCCCAACCGCGTGAAGGACAACAAACTTATACAAAGTTTTTCACGAAATTGTGTGGAATGGGGTCTAAATTACATTTGCTGTGTGATGAACATTTGGATATAATTCTGAAAAAGCTCGAAAAAATTTAGACAGATTAGCTAGTTGCGAGGGTGTATCTTTTCCAAACTCATTTCGATTGGTCAATCGCTATGCAACATTCACGTGATCGTTGAGCTTCGCAGTTATTCTAGCCAGTAGGCCATCTGCGTGGCTGAAAAGTACGTACAATGTAAGTGTTGGGAAGATTTGATTGTTAAAGTTTCCATGAACAATTAGACATAAATGATTAGTTATCGTGAACTAACATTGTTTGTATTAGGCGTAATGTTACTTCAAAAACCTTAGTTTTTTACTTATGTTCGCGCAGTAATAGTCTTGACGAACTCACAGTTCGAAAGTGAAACAGACTTTTTCAAGATGGCGGATAGCCCTCGAACCTTTTCCTTAAGTGTCCTTGTGGTATACGTGTTACAAAGGTGTATATCTGTTGGATGGATCACTTATTGGTTGTCTGGTATTGTCTGTTTGAACCTACCCTTTACATGTATCAATGATTTTGTCTTTGTATTCACATTATTTCACAAATTCTTATGTACTCCAAGCGAAATATCTGATGTGGTGTATATTTGTGGTTAGAGTTAAGTTTTCGAGCTGATGCCCCTGGTCCTCCCGAAGGTACAAGATATACATGGCAGATACGTTATGTTTTATTTTTTGTTTTTTTTTTGACTTGCCAAACAGGCATGTGCCCTGTTGATATTTTTATGCTGTGTTACATTCTTGTAATTTGATGAAAACCAGACCAGCTGTTCTGTTACGCTGTGTAGAGTTCCGTTAAATGTGTTTTTGTGAGATTTTATTTTGTTTTGTAGACTTGGATTCGCCGAATACTGCCAGTCCAGTTAAGATAATTCAGAGCGAAACAGCCACCTTACCATGCTCCGCTCATGGCAATCCCTTATCCCTTATCCTTAAAGCTGTCAATATTTCAGCTCGATCCGATGTGAAGGTGGAGTATGACCAACGCACTCACACATTAACCTGTACAGCCGAGGGTATTCCTAATGTCCACACTTTCAGTCCGTGGGAACATCGCCTGGGAGGGACCCTCATACGGAGACTGAGGACACAGACAAACGAGATTTCTGTCACTTACGCTCTGCCTGAGACACTGACGTACACAGACACGGGAGATTACGTGTGTTCAGCGACAAACGGCGTTAAGTCTTCACACAGGGCAGCTCTATATAGCTCCTCTAAGTAAGTTTAGTATGATTTTATGAGATAACCCCGTTTAATGGAAGTCTTGCATGCTCAGAGTGTGTTTATCTTGACTCTGTCTTCATTTCTGTCACACCGGCAACTCGTTGACATTATTGGTCAATGAGGATCATATTTGAAACCTTTGGTCCAGAGAAAGAACGGCAATACTGCATTTGCAAGGGTCGTCACACGGAAAACATCATACAAACTAACATGATGACGTCACACAAACTAAAGACACGACGTTGTACAAACAAAAACGGACCACAGAACTTGTCATCGCTTGTGATTTTGAGATAAATCAGTTGAGTTTCGAGTTCGAACTCTATTATTATTGAAGGTAGAAATAGTCGGACTGTAAGATGTGACAAGTCAAACATGTTGGGCACCTAAGTTTTGATCCCATTCACTATAACATGGGCGTCTGTATGAGGTGTCATAAAAAGTCATTTACAATTGACGAATGAAAGAGAAAATTGAGAGTCTGCACACTTTGTAAACCGGAAAAGTTTCTAGATGAAAGGTGTCTATATTTGCTACTGGATAGGGGAGCCTAGTGATAGGTATATCAGTTTCAACTAGGTTGTCTAACGTTTTTCACCATTCACATGGTAAAATAGGACTGCTTTTACTTTTAAGAAAAAAAGAGTTCACAGATCCCCTGCTTGAGCGTTACAGATGGTACTGTAGACAGTGGTTTCAGTCGTCATTTTGACAGTTCGTTGAACAGTTGTAAACACTCATGTAGACTGAAATGCTGTTAAGGTTCCTTTGCGATAAAAGCCAATATAAACAAAACAAACAAAAATGTTGAACTATTAATGCTTAGTCTTCACGTTTGAAACTTGTTTTTCTTTGTTTTTCTTTTTAGCTCCAGCCGTGTTTAAGAATTATTCAGGGAGAGTGACGGTTGGCTTGGAGAGATCCGTGACAATATCCGTGTCTTTTTACGCACGATCGTCCTCCGGCACTGTCCGGGTGATGTGGGAGAAAGCCGGAAAAAGTGACACCCTACAGTCTCACCGGAAAGAGGCCATTGTGGTCAGTCTGGTGGTGTATGGACAGCTGATCAGTCTACTGGGGACAGTCACCATACTGAAACTGACTGATGTCCGCCAGGCGGATGAGGGCAACTATACCGTGACCGTCACCTCTGACATCAACGGAGTAAACCAGATGTCAAGTGCCAGATTTTATGTTGACGTCATTGACAAGTCATCGGGAAAGAAAGGTTTGTGCATTATTGTTCCGTTAAAACAAGATGTAAAGATAGTAATTTTAAATCTTCAGAACCCTAGTGTCAAAACAGACGTCTTTGTGGTAGTTAAATACGTCAAGACTCATTTCCAGAACAGCCTGAAACACCAGTTCCCATAGTAATATGTACGAAAAAGTAAATACATTATCAATAAAGCTGGTAACATGTTTTAAATGACACCAGCGCGAATCCGTAGGACGACACCTCACTTCACCCTGTAGTCCACATCGGTAAATCTCAATCAAATCAGTTGTTAAGTTTTATTGGCTAGTCAGCATTTCAACAGGCTGGCAAAAGGCTTCACTTGGTTAAAGGGGCTTTTGATCAGTTGTATGAAATGCTAAAACTGCCATGGTTATTTGCCTGTCCATTTCAAATGTGGAATCTATATAATAGAATTGCAAACAACTATGCTGGATTCATTAAGTACTTTAACTGTTCCAGTAATATTGAGTTTGTTTCCTGAATAATCTTTAACTATCCATATAAAAGCCCGACGTTACTCAACTTCCTAACATATCTTAAACAAGTTAAAGGATAGTGTGTTATAACTCTGAACACGGGATTGATTCAATTAGTTACTGGAGTGTTGCAAGGTGTGGAAGGATTACAACTGTTCTGCATTATGTGTATTTCTTACTTGCTTCAAATAATGTAATTATGAACAAATGGCGTCTGTATATTAACATGTATATATGGGTTTAAATACAGATTACAATTACGAGTCGCTCGCTCACAACATCGCCAGAAACCCAGGATCATGTGACGTCCATTATTAGCCCATGACGTCACCCCGTAGTTCTGGTGACAACACGTACGAGAACACGGAAGGTGCTGAGTCTAATGCAAGAACGAGACAGAGTGATGACTGGGCAGACTACCAGAACGTCCAGTGTAGTTCGTACTCTTCACAAGTCATTTAAAAACCATCACTTTTATGCTTACCAATATTCATTTTTTTTTAGATATACGTAATGTGTATGTGTAAAGCATTTTATTACAGTTCCTTTATCAACTTGATGTGTTGTTTCACCATAGAAAGCTGCAAAGCAATGTCGAGTCTCAGGCCATGTATTCTCCATTCTCGACAAAAATTGTCGCTGTTTTCAATATGTTTTGGGCTTACATATTTTTGGACCATTTATAATACAGTTCATCATGCTTCAGCGAAAGATAAATGTCTTCACCATAAGGAGTTACAGATTATGTTGACGGTGCGAGTCGTTTCACCATTTTGAACGAAAATTTCGTGAGTTTGATCTTGATGAAAATATTCTTCTGACAGAATTCTGCGGTAGGAGACGTGCTACAAAAGCAACACTTGTACCACATATATCTGTTTCACATATACTTGTTCCTCACATGCTTGTGCCAGATACACTTGTACCGCACATACTTGTACCACATATTACAATAGGTTAATAGATATTTTATATTCTGTTTGTTATGGCATGTGTATTCCTTATACAAAGTTTTGTCATCTGAATATATTTACATATGTCATCTGGATATGTTTACATAGGCGATTGTATGTGGCACATAAACATGTATATATGTGGTACATAAACTTCTGATATTCATCTCACATGGGTTTGTGAGATACCTTCGTGAACTGCATACTTAAGTTCAAAGTTTCAGTGATAGGTTGCTTTTTTATAAAACTGTTTACTCGCATGATGACATGTGAAATGCGCATTAAATTGTTTGCTGCTATTTTTACGACTTTCTAACCTGTATTTGAAATGTATTACGAAAACAACCCTTCTAGAAAGATTGTCACGCGTGCCATTATACATTCATTTGGTCTGATATTGTTTGTTTAAATGTTAACAAGTGAATTATGCATGAAACTGTTTATTGCTCAACATCGTAAGCATCGTGAAGATATAACTGGCCTGTAAAGATCGTAAGCTGAAAAATTGCACTTCCCTGCCAGAGTACGAAGGTTTGTGGTCACGGACAAGTAGATGGAAGCACTATTGGTATTATGAATGGATAACATGAAGAACTCGTACTTTGCTTTCAGGCCCGTGCCGGGTTGATTTTGTTCGTCACATAATAGTTTAGAACCAGAGGTGAATAGAACACATACATTATTCAGTTCTTACTTTATTCTTAGCTGAGTTTATTTTTCTGTCTTTAAAAAAAAATTGTTCAACATATATGTATACATAAGAATTCTACTTAACTTAAACCTATTCTATAATAGCCTGAAATAAAAATGAAAGCATCGAAAATGTCTGTACACAATGCTGTTTTATCTTACCAACAATGTGTCGTAATAAATGATTTGGGTCGCACCGGCAATATTTTAGCCATATCGAGGCAAATCTTGTGTTAAAGATCACTTGTCTTCCACCAACGTCATGATCAAGGGCGTTTATTTCTGTTCGTCAGACGTGAGAAAGCTTGTCAATAAGTTGCTCGTGATTTGTGGTTTTCGTCAGGTATTCCTGTTTCGACCACGCATAAAACTGACCGCCATGACATAAGTGAAAAATCCTTGGGAATGACGATCAACAATAATCATATAAATGGCTAAATAAGTTACAGAAATGGAGAAATAAACCTTGATTTCTCTAGTGTTTCTTTAGAACAAGATTTAAAGTATAAAAAATGTCTAGCACAGCCTCTATGGCTGACCTGTGGGGTAGAATTAAGATGAATCATATTTCTACCAGGTGATGGAATAATACTCTGCCCTAACAGCGGTGGGGTTCCTAAAATTTACCATACCTATACTGTTTACATTGTACATACTGACACGCATCGTGATTTTGAAAGAATATCTTAACGCATAGATCGCCTTACTTCATGACCTGCCTGCGATGTGTAAAGCAGACTGTATGTGTACCTATACGTACATCGTGTGAACAAGGAAGTGCACGTAGTCTCTCGGTGAAGCTGATCATGGCGGGCCGGTTCTTGGACTGGATACGTCTCTGTGTTGGTGAGTTCTGGCCAACTCTGTATCTGGGAGCAGGGGGGATACGTACACGTCTCTGTGATTTAGATGAATGAATATGGGGCCTCCGTGACTCAGTCGGTTAGCGAGCTGGCGCAGCGTATAGACCCAGGAGTCTCTCATCAATGCGGTCGCTGTGAGTTTAAGTCCAGATCATGCTCGTTTCCACCCACCGTAATGCTGGCCTCCGTCGTATCAGTGAAATATTCTTGAGCACGGCGTAAAACACCAATCAACATAAAAATAAATAAATAGATAAATGAGTAACGGGCTTCCTGTGGTATACAGGTCCTCTGACGTCCCAAAAAGTTTTTTTCTTTACACGGACGCACGTGCAAATATTATTCTGACATTTGTGGCAGGTGATTGTTAGACCTATCTCAACATGAAATGTTGTGTTTAGAGTATGTACAGAAATTTGTGACGTGAGAGTACCCAAGGACTGGCTACAGTATTGTTGCCATTTGGGGTAATTCTGTCTAAAATAGGCATAGGGTATTGTAAGATAGAGTCCAGGTGGCTCACATGTATTGGCGATTTGGTGACACACCCTTAGATTGCTGGTTAGAAAAACGGGGTAGTCTCAGCAAATATTCAGCCCTCGAATCTGTGCTGTATATAGACATTGTAGTTACTGCAACGATCATCATGTTAGACTTACTAAGCTGACTGTTATATGGGTCACAAAGCAAAGTACAGAATTCGACCATTTAAATGCATTTATCTATCTTTAACAATCTAATAATGCTATTCTTCTGATGAGCCTTACTTCGTTGGTTAGCTCTCATTTACTCTAAAGCTTTAACTGCCCTAAACAAAACCGTATGTTTACCCAGTGCTGTGTTTCAGTTCTGCTGACATGACCTGTGCTCAGGGAGTCGTGGAAGGGGTTGAGGGAGAGGCGGTGGTCCTGCCCTGTAAAGTTAGTATACAGGGGATTCTGCGGTGGAGAACTGGTGCGACTGAAGTCCTCCTTATCAGAACCGGTGGTCAAGTCCGCAGGACACGCCCTGGAAGGATGTGATCAGCCTTGTGGGAAGCAGCAATAACCTGAGAATCAACTCCCTTAGTCGTCAGAGAGATGACATTAGGACGTTCCGGTGTGACGGTACAGGACCTGGAGCAGGTCAGCAGGAGACAACTGTCAGGGTGTTGGGTAAGTACCTGTACATGTATAACAGGAAACAACTGTCAGGGTGTTAGGTAGGTACGTGTACGTGTAGAACAGGAGACAACTGTCAGGGTGTTAGGTAGGTACGTGTACATGTACAACAGGAGACAACTGTCAGGGTGTTAGGTAGGTACGTGTACATGTACAACAGAAGATCACTTCCAGGGTGTTAGGTAGGTACGTGTACCTGTATAACAGGAGACAACTGTCAGGGTGTTAGGTAGGTACCTGTACGTGTATAACAGGAGACAACTGTCAGGGTGTTAGGTAGGTACGTGTACATGTACAACAGAAGATCACTTCCAGGGTGTTAGGTAGGTACGTGTACCTGTATAACAGGAGACAACTGTCAGGGTGTTAGGTAGGTACCTGTACGTGTATAACAGGAGACAACTGTCACGGTGTTAGGTAGGTACGTGTACATGTAGAACAGGAGACAACTGTCAGGGTGTTAGGTAGGTACGTGTACATGTACAACAGAAGATCACTTCCAGGGTGTTAGGTAGGTACGTGTACCTGTATAACAGGAGACAACTGTCAGGGTGTTAGGTAGGTACGTGTACGTGTATAACAGGAAACAACTGTCAGGGTGTTAGGTAGGTACGTGTACGTGTATAACAGGAGACAACTGTCACGGTGTTAGGTAGGTACGTGTACATGTACAACAGGAGACAACTGTCAGGGTGTTAGGTAAGTACCTGTACATGTATAACAGGAAACAACTGTCAGGGTGTTAGGTAGGTACGTGTACGTGTATAACAGGAGACAACTGTCAGGGTGTTAGGTAGGTACGTGTACGTGTATAACAGGAGACAACCGTCAGGGTGTTAGGTAGGTACGTGTACATGTAGAACAGGAGACAACTGTCAGGGTGTTTGGTAAGTACGTGTACATGTACAACAGGAGACAACTGTCAGGGTGTTAGGTAAGTACCTGTACATGTATAACAGGAAACAACTGTCAGGGTGTTATGTAAGTACCTGTACATGTACAACAGGAAACAACTGTCAGGGTGTTAGGTAGGTACGTGTACGTGTACAACAGGCGACAACTGTCAGGGTGTTAGGTAGGTACGTGTACGTGTATAACAGGAGACAACTGTCACGGTGTTAGGTAGGTACGTGTACATGTACAGCAGGAGTGAGTGAGTGAGTGAAAGTTTTAACGTCGCTTTCAACAATATTTCAGTTTTATCGCGACAATAAAACGTCAAGTAGTCGATCTACTACGGATAATTCATTTACTATTCAGTCAAAAAGGACACCAGAAGTCACATAACAAACACAGACGGTAGTTTAAAATTAGAGCTTTCCTGCCATACCAATGGCAGAGAGAAAGTCAAAAATAGTATCACTTTCTACGGAATTGAAAAGTTCTGAAAGAGAGCTCACGTGATAAAAGGAATCTCGTACAGGAGCAAAGTCGCCACAGTCAAGCAATATGTGCTTGACTGTGAACCGTTGATCACAAGCAAAGCAATGAGGAGCATCTTCTCCTTTTAACAAATACCCATGCGTAGCACGTGTGTGACCGATACGACACCTCCTCAAAATGCAAGAGCGACGATGCCGTGAAAGGAAAGGCGCTGGACCAACAAACTGACGAATATCATGCAGTTTGTTGGTTGTTTGGTCATCCCATTGAGCCTGAAACAAGCGCTTGATATAGGAGCAAATAAGTGAACGCAAGTCCGAATATGGAACGTCAGTTTGGGTAGTAACGGAATGCAAAGCCGCCTTCGCGGCTTCATCTGCAGCAGTATTCCCAGGGACACCCATATGCCCGGGCACCCAAAAAAAGACAATGATAAAATCTTCATTAAGTCGTTTAAACATCTCCCTGATAGACAGAATGTCTGGATGTACAGGCGAACTAGCCCGAATTGCCTGGAGGCAGGAAAGGGAGTCAGAGCAGATGAGAAATCTGCTACCTCCTAGCTCTGGAATGGACCGAAGTGCGCACAAAATTGCCTTGACTTCCGCAGTAAATATAGAACAGGAATTTGGAAACCGGGTTGAAACGGTTCTGGGTCCAAGGACAGCGGCAGAAGCCACGCCATCATCATTCTTGGAACCGTCAGTGAATATGCGGTGATAAAATGGATACTTTGAACACATATTACTAAACTCCTGCTGGTATACTAAAGGGTTGGTGGAAGATTTCTTCAGGGAGGAGAGCGAGGTATCAACCTGAGGCTCAGGACATAACCACGGTGGATCTTCCTGGATGCGTATGGGGGTAATAGTATCCAGCCCAAGTCCAGCTGCTTGCACATGTTCCTGGATGCGAACACCCAGTGGAGGAACAATGGATGGCTTCTGAGCATATAAGTCTTCAAATTCCGGATGGAAGACACAATCAAAGGCTGGGTTGGATGGATTGGCTCTAAGCTTAGCGATATACTGTAAGGATAGTTTAGTTCTTCGAAGCTCCAGGGGAGGCTCGTTTGCCTCAACATACAGACTCTCCACAGGAGAGGTACGGAAAGCACCTAAGCACAACCGTAGGGCCTGGTGATGTACAGTATTGAGTTTCTTCAACTTGGAGCGTGACGCCCCTCCATAAACACTGCAGGCATAGTCTAGCTTAGAACGAATCAGTGCTCGATAGAGCTGAAGAAGGGTTTCATGATCCCCTCCCCATCGAGCACTAGAGACAACCTTCAAAATATCAAGCGCCTTTAGGCATCTGGCTCTAAGATAATTAATGTGAGATTTAAATGTAAGGTGCATATCGAAGATCACCCCGAGGAATTTTGCCTACGGCACAACCTTGATGGGGGATCCATCTAAAATACCTTGGGGTCTTCATGGGGGAAGCACTTCCGACAAAAGTGTACACAGTTAGTCTTCAACTTGGAGAACTTAAATCCGTTCTCCAGTGCCCAGGCATGGATTTTGTTAAGGGAAATCTGCAGCTGTCTCTCAATAGTGTGCATACCTTTGCCTCGACAAGAGATACCAAGATCGCCCACAAAAAGGGATGCATTCATACTAGGAGATAAAACTCTGGCAAGGCTATTAATCTTAATGCTAAAGAGAGTAACTGATAAAATGCTGCCTTGAGGAACCCCCTGATCTTGTTCAAAGTAGTCAGATAGGGTAGCCCCAACCCGAACATGGAAGTGACGATGGTCTAAGAATTTACGAATAAAGTCAGGAAGCCGACCTCTAAGTCCAAATCCATGTATATCTTTTATAATGCCATATTTCCAAGTAGTGTCATATGCCTTTTCCAGGTCAAAAAAGACAGATACGACATGGTCACGATTAACGATACCGTTCTTAATAAAGCATTCTAGACGAACAAGGTGATCAACAGTACTGCGATTCTTTCGAAATCCACATTGAATGTCGCTTATCAACTCATTAGTCTCCAAAAACCAAACCAAGCGATCGTTAATCATCCTCTCCATAGTTTTGCATACACAACTGGTTAAGGAAATAGGACGATAGTTATTTGGATCGGTAGAATCCTTTCCGGGCTTTGGGATGGGGACAATAATAGCGTTTTGCCATGAGGCAGGAAAATTCCCGGAAATCCAAATTGTATTAAAAATTCCACGAAGCACCCTCAAGGAAGATTCTGGAAGGTGACATGTACAACAGGAGACAACTGTCAGGGTGTTAGGTAAGTACCTGTACATGTAGAACAGGAAACAACTGTCAGGGTGTTAGGTAGGTACGTGTACATGTACAACAGGAGACAACTGTCAGGGTGTTAGGTAGGTACGTGTACATGTACAACAGGAGAAAACTGTCAGGGTGTTAGGTAGGTACGTGTACATGTACAACAGGAGACAACTGTCAGGGTGTTAGGTAGGTACGTGTACATGTACAATAGGAGACAACTCTCAGGGTGTTAGGTAGGTACGTGTACATGTACAACAGGAGACAACTGTCAGGGTGTTAGGTAAGTACGTGTACATGTACAACAGGAGACTACTGTCAGGGTGTTAGGTAAGTACCTGTACATGTAGAACAGAAGACCACTGCCAGGGTTTATCCTAATATTATTTGGACTTTTGTGATATTTTTGTCCATCGCGTTGGTGAAATCATCTTACCTGACTGATAACGAATGTGTTTCTTTAAACACTCCTTTCCTATATGAATTTAAACTGTATTTTGATCGAGTACACGTATCTTTAAAAGAACTATACCTAAGATTTTTGCTCAACAAAAATCCACTATTTCATAACCCTTGCATTTTGGCGGATATTTTAGAGTAGCCCATATAATTATCTTTTATCTTTTATATAATTATACATATAATTACAAAACGTTAGTCATCTCTGCGCGCGTCTTACTGTTCACAATCGGTAAAAACGTTCATAAAATTTATAAAGCAAGTGACTTGAAAGCGCGACTGAGATACTTGTTTAGCTGTTATTTGACATGGAACTCATTCACGGATTACGAATTTAAACTTTGATATGGAATTCATGCCTGGAATATTCATTGTCTGCCCGGCATCATTGAAAACTGATGACCGCTTCTCTCTTGTGTGTTACCGGCTTTATTTCTTATTTGTATAATTTCTTACATACCTTTGTCTTCGGGAGTTAGTGTTAAACGTTGTTGTGGAAATGGATCTTGCGATTATCGACCTGGAATGCCCTTTTCGGACTACGAATGTTATAGGAATGTCGGACTTGAGGCTTATATTTATAACGTTGTCAACCATTAGAATTATTTTAGCACGATACATATTAGAAGGACAAGTTTGATTTTTTCGGAAAGGTAATAATTTGAGCTAATCTAAGCAAACATACACAAGTTTATTAATAAGCAGATATGGATTTTTTGTCAAAAAATCCACTATATAGCCTCTTCAATATGTCCTTTACTTTATTCTTTGGTATCACGGTTCTAAAATGGGCATTTGTCAAGAATAAAAGAACTAAAAATAGTCAGGATCACAGCAAGCCAGTAAGGGGCGGGTATCTCTGACAGAGGGCACACGTAAAACATTAACATGTGCGCCGACCATTCCTGTTACGGTAATGTAGAACAAAATAGCCACCTTACGGGGGCTCTGCTCAGGGGAATCTCCTACCCACGTTTGAGTGGAGAAAGTCAGGGAGTGCAGAGATCAAGAGTACATCAGCTGATTACAGGATAGAGAATGTACAGAGGGCAGCTGCCGGCGAATACACAAGTGGCAGCGGAGATTATCGTACAGTGTAAGTTTGTACACTGTAGCCGACAAATAGACATTTTTATTGTTGATGTCTACGTAAACAATTATCAGAAATGCCATTGAACAGGAAATAAAATGTTCTAACCCGCCCACACAAGATTGTGTCGCTATATAACTATCAATATTTCAGCTCCATTCGATGTGAAGGTGGCGTGTGATCAGCGCTCTCATACCTTAACCTGTACAGCTGAGGCCAATCCTGATGTCCCTACCTTTAGTCCGTGGGAGCATCGCATGGGAGTGACCCTCATACGGACACTTGGAACCCAGACAAGCGGCATCTCTGTCACTTACACTCTGCCCAACAACCTGACGTACACAGACACGGGGGATTACGTGTGTTCAGCGACAAACGGTGTTAAGTCTTCACGAACAGGGATTATCTACGTGGCTCCTCTCAGCAAGTTTTTGTTCTTCAAATTGTCTCCCTTTCAATTTCTTATATGCTGTAAAATATCCAATATTACCAAGATTGTATCAAGATAAACTATAAGAAAAAATGAAAAAATGTTAGTACACATGTAAATTTTCTATTCAGCTCCAGCCGTGTTTGAGAATCATTCACAGAAGGCGATGATTGGTCTGGGGGAATCCAAGAAAATATCTGTGTCTTTTTACGCGCGATCGTCTTCTGGCAATGTCCAGGTGAGATGGAAGAAAGCTGGAGAGAGTGACACCCTACGGTCTCACCGAGAAGCGGCGGGTCCTGTCAGTCTGCTGATGTACGGTCAGCTGGTCACTCTCCTGGGAACAGTCACAGTACTGACACTGACCGATGTCCGCCAGGTAGATGAAGGCAACTATACCGTGACCGTCATCTCTGACATCAACGGCGTTAACCGGCAGTCAAGTACCAACATTTTGGTTGACGTCACTGACAGGCCATCAACAGAGGAAAGTTTGTCCGTCATTGTTAAGTCACAGGCAGAAATGAAGCACGACTGTACTTTTTGTCCTGAACAATGTCAAAGCTGGCGGCTTTATACGCTGTAGTTAAATGCTTTACGAACACGTGAGACGTGCAGTTTAAACCGTTCGTGTTTCGTTGTAGACATGCCTGTAGAGTGCACTGAAGCAAACACTGTGGTGATTGTAGGAGGGGTGTTAGGGTGTCTGGCCGCTCTTGTTGTCCCCACAATGTTGGTCGTGATATTCTGGAGGCCATCGAAAACAAAAGGTTGGTATTCTCAAAAGTGTAGTATTTTTGACTTCTTGATTTTTCAACCATGTAACGTCAAACATCCATGTTTTGTGGTCACTCTGTGTATGTACATCGCCATGAACATGAAAACTCATCCCTGACCTCGGAAAATAAAAGAATAATTATGCGCACATTTTTTTTCTTTTACGCTTTATTGAAAAAAGTGACTTCAGTGTTAAATAGTCCATCCGATTTAGTGTTATGGTGGATTAGATATTATTTAACTTGTATAAGGGCAATTATATTAAAGAGATGAGAAAACCAGACAGGAGCCAGGGATATAGCTTTCCACAATCAACAAACATGCGCGAGGGACCGTACACCTTGATAGCTACACTTTAGCACATTACACGCCTTTTCTTTTCTTTTATTTCAGATTTACCAGAGGGTACTAAAAGCAGGTAATTAATTTGCATTATTCATGTGCTGTATTTTTTAGTTTTGTTACACAAGAAACCTTTATTCTCAACTAATCTAACTCAACTGCTCTTCCAGACAAATGTCACCAGCAGGAGAACCGTACGGAGAAATGCGGACTTTACCGAGAGCAGCCGAAACTCCACTTGACCCTGCGTTCAACATAGGTAAATATTCATCAAACCAGATGTTAAGTTTGTTGGCTGCCTGATATAAAAGAGATTATTTAAAGGCTTCAAGTGATAACAATGACTTTTGACAAGTTTAATTAAATGTTAAGTCTGTGTAGTTTAGACTGTAAACCATAAAACTGGAAATTACATGATAAAAATTACGAAAAGTGTTCACTCATCTATTTGAGTGTTTATTTCCTCTTTGGAGTCTGGAAAAGAATTGGAACCACTATAAACCACATATACTCCTGGCCGTGAGTTCAAATCAATTCACGCTGGCTCCGTCTTCGTTCGTACACGGGAAGTACTGCCGGTAACCTGCGGGCGATTGTGGGTTTTTTTTCCTGGGCTTTCCCCGGCTTCCTCCCACAGTAATCCTATCAGCTGTCGTCATTAAGTGACAAATTCTTAAGTACGACGTAAAACGCCAATCATGCAAATCAAAATCATATATCAACTCAAATATCTACAAATAAACAGCTTCCATTTCTAACATGTACATACCTGTGTAATTACAGAGCACAATCTGGCTCGCTACGAGTCCTTGTCACCCGCTAGGTCTGGTGACAACACTAACGAGCACACTGAAAGAGCTGAGTCTAGTCAGAGAACGAGACAGAGTGAAGACTGGACAAACTACCACAACGTCGGGCGTACTTTCTACGTCTAGTGTAATTTTGACAAGTGTTTAGAAAACCCACACCGTCTGCTGGTTCACATTTATGTGTCCATACTGCATGTAACTTAGTTTTCCACATAGCTGAATACCAAACGGTGTTTTATTAGTTCTCTATTGTAAACAGAGGGCACTATATGTCACTCTCGTCTATTAGTCCGTCAGACCATTAGTCCGCATAAATACAAACTATTCTCCAAACGGCTCAAGCCGATTGTTTCAGATGCCATATTTGCTTAGTGTCTATTTTATACTATGCATAACATGTGTGGGCATGATATAGTGACTTGGCATGTGTAAGCAATTTCGTATGTCCCGAAACAGTTTTCCAGATTTTTCACGAGCTGTTTAGCAATGTGTACGTATGGATCAATCCATACCGTTCCTCATATGGAATTTAGTCTGAATGGTTTCAATATCGCACGCTAGAAATGAGCGTCGAGTTTCAGGGCGCGAAATCTCCATTCTCGACAAAATTGTCGCTGTTTATATCCTGTTTGGGACTTACATATTTACCGTATTACATATTTACCATATCACATATTACCATTTTGAATATAATTCATTATACCTCACTAAAACTTGGTACACGTGTTTACCATGAGGAGTTACAGATCAAGTTGAAAAACGTTCTATTCTGTTATGAACGTGGATGAAGCTATTTTCTGACGACTCTGTACATCTGGAAAGCTTGATACAATTCGTTGAAAGTTGGTGCATTTCTTCATCATAAAGAGCTGCAACTTAAATTTTAGTGTCTTTTTTCCCCTTTTTTGTCCTGGGGATGTATTTTGATGAAATTATTCTTAAGACTCCCAAAAAGCTTGTAATGTATCTCGTAATAGGTCAATAGATAGTTTATACTCTGTTTTTTACAACATGTGTATTTGTCATTCAGAACTTTGCCATGTGTCTATAATTATACATATCTGTGTTATTGGCATCCATTGTATTTACCTGAAATACGGATTTCTGATACTCATTTCACCCCAGTTTGTGTTGTACCATTAGGAATCTAATAGTTCCAAAGTTTCAAGGATAAAGTGACTTTGTATGATATTATTTGTTCAAATGCTAACATGTGAAATCTGCATTAAACTTTTTATGGCTCAACTTAGGTCGTCTTGTTCTAATTGACCTATTTGAAGATCCTAAAATGAAAGTTGCAAAACGCTACCCCAGCACACAGGTTTGTGACTACGAGCAACTCGAATAATACACTGTGATCAAGATGAGTGGATAACATGAGGAGCTCCTAGTTTGGTCTCTGGCCCGTGTAGGGTTACTTTTGTCTGACACACAATAGTTTATTACCAGTGGTGAATAGAATACACGCATGCTTTAAATTGTTACCTGATTTCATTGATGACTATTTTTCTGTCTTTCGAAAAAGCAAGTTTTTTTTTATAAATGTATATGTAACAGTTTTCTGTAAGCTGTTATCTGTATGATCCATGAATTTGACTCCCAAGATAAGAAGTATGTACACTTGTGATTTGTTTTACCAGAAATAATTAAATGGACTCTTGTCTTCCACCAACGTCATAAACAAGGGGTGTTTATTTCATCGTCACACCTGGGAAAGTGTGTCAGTAAGTTGCTCATGATCGGTGGTTTACGTCGAGTACCACGGTTTCTGTCACTCATAAAATTTACAGCTGTGGCATAAATAAAAAGTTCTGGAGAATGACGATCAGCAATGATCACATAAATGACTAATAAATCTTAACCGAAATGGAGAAATAAACTTTGATTTACGATATACAAAGTTTTGTCATGTGGATATATTTACATATGTTATTGTCCGCGACTGTACATGTATATATATATGTTACACAAACTTCTAAGTCACACGGGTTTGTGATATACTTTTGTGAAGTCCATACTTATATGGCAGGCTTTAGTGATAAGTTGCTTTTGTATAAAAGTGTTTACTCACGTGTTAACAAGTGAAATGCGCATTAAATTGCTTGTTGCTCTTTAAGGAGCTTCTAACCTGTATTTGACATGTATTACGAAAACAGCCACACGTGCCATTATATATTCATTTCGTCTGATGTTGTTTGTTCAAAATTAACAAGTGCATTCTGCATAAAACTGTTTGCTGCACAACACCGGTCGTCAAGTTTTAAGAGGCCTATTTAAAGATCGTAAAAAAAAGTTGCAATTCCCTGCCCGAGCACGCAGATTTGCGATCACGGACAAGTAGAAGAATGCACTATTAATAATAGGAGTTGGATATCATGGGTAACTCGTACTTTACTTTCAGGCCCGTGTCGGGTTGAGTTTGTTCGTCGCATAATAGTTTAGCTCCAGTAGGGAACAGAACACAAACATTATTTAGTTTGAAATAAAAATGAAAGCATCCAAAATGTCTGTGCACAGCGCTGTTTTATCTTGCAAGCAGGGTATTGTAATAATTTGACACATCGGCAATATTTCAATCATATCGAGGCAAATCTTGTGTTAAAGATCACGTGTTTTCCACCAAAGTCATTAACAAGGGCGATAATTTGTTCGCCAGACGTGGGAAAGTTGGTCAGAAAGTTGCTCGTATTTGGTGGTTTTCGTCGGGTATTTCGGTTTCAACCACTTACTGAAATCGATGGATGAAAATACGAAAACAAAAAAACTCAGAGCAAGTCCAGTCACATTGTTGCTATTATTGTAGAGTAGCCCATATAATTATCTATTGCAAAATATCAGTCATCTCTGCGTGTGTTCACAATCGGTAAAAAAGTTTATCATTTTGATGAAGGAGATTGTTTTATGACTTTTTCAACCACTAGAATCATTTTAGCACTAGATATAGTATACGGACGATTTACAGAAAGGTAATAATTTAAGCTACTCTAAGTAAATACGGAAAATCGTCCGTATCACAGGGGCCATGATCGAGCAAGCCAGTGAGGGGCAGATAACTCTGACAGAGGGGCCACCTTAAACAATAATCTGGCCACAGACCCCCATTAGTTTTCCATAAGCGACAATGTTAACGTTTAGCGCTGTAGCTCAGTCCCAAACATTCCGAGGTCAGTAAGATTTGGTGCATACCTGGCCCAGCCTGAGAGAAAGAAGCTGTAAAAATCTTGACATAGGTTGACCGTCAAAATCTGGACCTTTACATGCCGGCAGCTGGGAGGGGTGCCTAGCAACGCCAAGGGGACGTCACTCGCAGCCTCATCACCACCTGTCTCCTTGTGTCCTCTCGCCCAGAATTTCAAACTTTCACCATTAAAACTCATACCTGCCCAAAGCTTAGACAATTTCCATCATTTTTAATACCAAGCATGCACTTGTACACCAAAAACGGCAGGCTGGCAGCAAAAAAAGACTTTACACCCTAAAATACACAGAACTACAATCGTCCCTACTGAAAAACGCAAGTTGTAATGGGGGTCTGTGTCCTATCACACCAGCCAACTTTTTTTAAAATCAATAATTTTTTGCACCACATAATGCTTACTACCTCTAAACCTCACACATAAAGTTACAGATTGATACATGCAAAAACTTTTCAGTAGGAGGAATTTAACTTGGGGTACCCCTATCTTGGAAATGTGTCTGTTTGTCCGTCCTCAAGCACCAAGTTCAAAGCTCTGTAGTGCACATACCCTTCAAAATATCTTAACCAGGTCAAATGTTTTGGAAAGCTGGTATGTATATCTGCAAGAAAAATGAAAATATTCCAATGACAAAGTATTTTACATTTTCCATTGACAAACATTTAGAAAATTATGGATTTTCAAGTAAATTTTCTTGTTTACAGCAGTGTTAAGAAAATACTTAAAAGCCAAAAGTGTCAAAATATATATCAAAAGACAGGTAATTTATCTGACAATTCACTTACAACATATAGGACATACCTTTTAGCAACTTTGTGCAAAATTTGACTTAAAGTGATACAGGTGGGTAGCAAAGCGGAGTTTCAAAATTCCAGAAAAATACATTTTGATCACCATCAAAGTAAACATATGCATCCAAATTGATATAGAAATGCTCATAGGCAGAGTTTCCATGGATAGGGCTAAAGAAAAGACTAGTATCCCTTTTACATAGTGATTCACATGATAAAACCCTTTAAAAGATCACCCACTCCCCCCCCCCCTCCCACACACACACACAACCCCCCTTTCCCGTCTTCCCCATGGCTGCCATTGGTTGGCTGGCTTACCTCAACTCACAGTGCAAAAGAATCCCACCACCTGTGTTGTTGCCTCAGACTAAATTAGTACTTTCCACATAACAAACACCAAAGTGTGACACTGGCATCTACAAGAGATAAGTAGAGGGGAGAAATATGAATTTGCCACTTACAAAAATAAAGCCACATAGTACATGCACATTGGTCATTCAGACAGTCAGCAAGGCAACCCTCCCAAGACATGTTGAAGGGACCCAAGAAGAGGGGAAAAGCTATACTTTTTAACCTGTAACAACACAGAAATCGTCAAATAATCAGTGAGAAATTACATCCGTAATCAGGTTCCACACTGGGTGTTCCTGGGTGGGCATGAGGAATGGACATTCAAACTGTCCGTACATATATGAGAAACCTGTGACGTTTCCCCGGTTGGGGGGGGTGGGGGGGCCGGAGGGGTATGTGTCATGGTGTAGTACCGGACCAATGACGGGGATTCTAGGTCGGCCAAGGGAGTGGAAGACTGCATCCGAATGGTCAGGCCTTTGAGGAAGCTGAACGGCTAGCAGACCCCACTCACCTAGGTAGATCGCAGTTCAATATATGCATAAACCAGGCAAAGTTCACTGACGCCATGTTTGGGAGACAAGATCTAAAGAGGGAAACCAAGACAAAAGCTCAATAGGTATTAAACTAGGATGTGAAAGACATATGTAGCTGTCTAATTTCTAACTTGTGTGTGAGGACATTGGAAACATAAAAAAAATCCCAGTTGCCCAGGGAGGTGGATGCCACACTGGGCAGATACTAAAACAAAAACTCCTTTGAGATGTCGCAGGAACAGCGTACTATGTTCTGGTGGAAAAACAGACACCTGGTGGGGCAGAGACTCATTTTCACAAGGGCAATATTCCAACAGATCACACTCACATGTATGCTAGAAACTTGAAATTGATCATTTTTGTTCCAACGCCACACATACTGTGTGAGTGCACATGTAACTTGTCAGAGGAATGAATATACACATGCAATGAAAACTACATGCCTACAGTGGTTTATTTTTAAGTTTAAGAGGAAAATTTACCTACTTCAAGTCTATGCCCCAAAACAGCAGACAGTGTTTCAGCAGAGATGCCTGTTTTTAATGTTTTGTGACCTGCAGGATGATTTGAAGCACATTACCTAGTGTGTGGTGGCACACATGGGAGGAACCTGACTTGGTTTGTAAATTAAATGCACACTGGCCCTCTCTACTACTCTAGCCAAGTAAATTAATCTGCTGATGTGTTTTTATCCACCTGTGTGAGGCTGGGCCCTTATATGTGATGCAAGGGCCTTATTGACCATCCTTAATCACACCACCCTATCTATCAGCCACATACTCCAATTTCACTCGCAGCACTCAAATTTTGCATTATTTATCAAATGTCAGCCCCAAAAGAGACATTTTAAAAACCAGGAACAATGAAACATTGTCTGTGTTTGTTCCAGTCTGTTTATACTCCTGTACTACCCTTGACCACAGAGCGTTTTAGCCGATTTTTAGACAAAATGGATATGTGGGGAAAATATAGAATTAAAAAGCTTTTAAAACTGCTCAATCAAGTTCCATGTCAATGCAAACCACATCGCAGATGTACCACCAAATATTATCAGGCTGCTGCCAAATCTGAGCACACAGTGACATATTACATGTTTTGGCACAAGTGGACAGATCAGGCCACAGACCCCCATTAGTTTTCCATAAGCGACAATGTTAACGTTTAGCGCTGTAGCTCAGTCCCAAACATTCCGAGGCCAATAAGCTTTGGTGCATACCCTGGCCCAGCCTGAGAGAAAGAAGCTGTAAAAATCTTGACATAGGTTGACCGTCAAAATCTGGACCTTTACATGCCGGCAGCTGGGAGGGGTGCCTAGCAACGCCAAGGGGAACGTCACTCGCAGCCTCATCACCACCTGTCTCCTTGTGTCCTCTCGCCCAGAATTTCAAACTTTCACCATTAAAACTCATACCTGCCCAAAGCTTAGACAATTTCCATCATTTTTAATACCAAGCATGCACTTGTACACCAAAAACGGCAGGCTGGCAGCAAAAAAAAGACTTTACACCCTAAAAATACACAGAACTACAATCGTCCCTACTGAAAAACGCAAGTTGTAATGGGGGTCTGTGTCCATCTATGCGGTGACCCTTCTCCAATCTACAGCTGGAAGGTGGATGATGGCGGTATAGCTAGACAGGGATCAATCTACAGTCTGACAGCAAGCAGATCCGTGAGGAGCGTCAGTTTTACAGCCATAAACAAGTACAGTAATGGGAGAGTACTGAGTACAGCGACGGCCACTGTCACGCTAAATGTACTCTGTAAGTTAGACTTGTGTCTAAATAGTTAGAAGCCAAGAACTGATTCAGTGATAAGATATTCGGCACATTATTTAGTGTTTAAAACGAAAGTCGTAAGAACACAACATTTTTCTTCAGGTTTTTTTTATATATCCTCGAAAAAGTTTCTTTGTGGTGTAATGTGTTACAAAGATGTATATCTGTTAAGAATGATCACTAGTTGGTTGTCTGGTTTTGTCTGTTTGAATCTACCCTCTATATGTATCAATGATTTTGTCTTTGTATTTACAGCATTTCACAAATTCTCATGTAATCCTAGCGAAAATATCTGATGCGGGGTAAATTTGTGGGTAAAGTTTATGTTTCGAGTTGATGCCGTTATTCCTCCCGACGATATAATGTATACATGGCAGATACGTTATACTTGGTTTCACTTGAAATAACGGCAGGTGTTCTGTACGGATTTTTATGCTGAGTTATTGTATTTTCTAACAACCAGACCAGCCATCAAGTTGCATTGTATATGATTAAGTCAAATGTATTTTTTATGAGATTTTCTTTTGTGCTGTAGACTTGGATTCACAGAATACTGCCACTCATGTTACGGTAATACAGAACGAAATAGCCACCTTACGGTGCTCTGCTCAGGGGAATCCCCTACCCACGTTTGAGTGGAGAAAGTCAAGGAGTGCAGGATTCAAGAGTTCATTAGCTGAATACAGTTCATCACCAACAGTGTCGGGACTCGGCAAGCTGCAGTTGACCTCATTGTACAGTGTAAGTATGCATATTGCAAGACACTTTTATTTCCTGCATATACTTAAAGAAATACCATTACACTGGGAATAAATGCTACCTGTCTATACAAGATTCTGATATAAAGCTGTCAATATTTCAGCTCCATCCGATGTGAAGGTGGCGTATGACCAACGCACTCACACATTAACCTGCACACTTTCAGTCCGTGGGAACATCGCCTGGGAGCGACCCTCATACGGAGTTTGGGGACACAGACAAACGGGATTTCTGTCACTTACGCTCTGCCTGAGACACTGACGTACACAGACACGGGAGATTACGTGTGTTCAGCGACAAATGGCGTTAAGTCTTCACAAACAGGGCAGATCTATATAGCTCCTCTAAGTAAGTACAGTATGATTCTATGACTTAAAAGAAGTACTTACATGCTCATAGTGTGCTCTGTCTTGCATCTGTCTTCATTTCTTTTACACTGGCAATTCTAACTTTAGTCGTCAAAGAGAATCCGTCATATCCGAAAGCTTTGGGCACAACGAATAACGGTATTACGCCATAGGCAAGTGTCGTCACACAGAAAACCTGATGACGTCACACAAACTAAAGAATCGACGATGTACAAACGAACCCGGCATACAGAACTTGTCATCGCTTGTAATTTTAATATAAATCAATAGTTGAGTCTGAACGTTTTGTGAATGGAGTCGTTCATAGAGGAAACGTGTCATTTTTTCTTGTAAATGAGAGTAAAGGGGGTGATCAGTAAATCAATTTCAACTAGGTTTTCTAACATTTTTCACCATTCAAATGGCACACTAAGACTGTTTTAACCTTTGACGACAAATGAGTTCTAACTCGAAACTCACCCATTTGAACGTTGCAGATTGAAGTATAGGCAGTGGTTTCATTCGCCGTTTTCTTTACTGGCAGATCATTAAACAGTTGCTAAGACTCATATAGATTCGAATGCTGTTAAGGTTGCGTTGCAATAAAAGCCAATAAAAAACAAAACGAACAAAAAGGTTGAACTATTAATGCTCAGTCATCATGTTTCAAAGTGTGTTTTTTGTTTGTTTTCAGCTCCAGCCTTGTTTGAGAATCATGCAGAGAAAATGGTGGTTGGTTTGGAGAGATCTGAGACAATATCCGTGTCTTTTCACGCACGATCGTCCTCGGGCACTGTCCGGGTGAAGTGGGAGAAAGCTGGAGAGAGTGACGCTCTACAGTCTCACCGGGAAGAGGCGGGTCTGGTCTGGTAGATTCTCTTTGACGACTAAAGTTAGAAGTTGCCAGTGTAAAAGAAATGAAGGCAGATGCAAGATAGAGCACACTATGAGCATGCAAGTACTTCTTTTAAACGGGGTTATGTCATAAAATCATACTGTACTTACTTAGAGGAGCTATATAGATCTGCCCTGTTTGTGAAGACTTAACGGTGTATGTCTACCGGGAACAGTCACCACACTAACACTGACTGATAACTGATAAAACACCAGTTCCCATCATAAAATGTCAGAAAAAGTAAATCCATAGTCAAGAAAGTTCATAAAATGTTTAAAATGATTCCAGGGCGAATCCGTCGGATGTGGACATTGCTAGTCAAACAGTCTTTCTGTCGTTGCAGACACATCTAGAAATCACGCTGGAGCAAACACTGCGGTGATTGTTAGAGGGATATTAGGCGGTCTGCTCGTTGTTGTTACAACTATCCTCAGAGAGAAAGTTGTGATGTTCTGGAGGAGATCAAAAACAAAAGGTTGGTATTCCTGACTAGGAGACTTCATGTAACGTCCAACTTCTAAGCGAATGTCAGAAGAAAAATAGTAGTTTGGGGGATTCTGGGTTTGTAAGTTGAAAAACAAATCAGAGTAGGCCAATTCGCAGGATAAAACAGGGCTACTTGCTGTATGTGCAGGTGTACTATTTCACTATGCAATAACATTCAGACTCTACATGTACATTGTGTTGGCAGCCAAAACACATCCTTGTCCTCCCAAACAACATTATACGTGCGGTAATTTCTCTTTACTGAAAATAAGTGATTTAATTGTTAATTAGTCCATCCGATTTGGATTTGGATTAGAGATTATTTAACTTGTATTAGGACAATTATATTAAAGAAAGGAGAAAACCTGACACGAGCCGGGGATGTAACATTCCACAACACAAAATACATGTGCAAAAGGGCCGTATACCTTTAACACCTCACAGAGCTGCGCAGTGATAAACGTTTATAGTTTGTTTTATTTTATTTCAGCTTTACCAGAGGGTACTGGAAACAGGTACTTACATTCCATTATTTTTGTACTGGTTATTTCACATGTAGTATTACAACAGGAAAACCCCTGACTCTATTAGAGTGCCGAGACAGTCAGTGGGCACTTTACACAGAAATAGTTTCCCATCGTGACGTAAATGTTCGAGACGGTGCAAATCTTCCTACTTACATATTGGAGCTTTGATAGCTTGCCGTGATTAAACTGTACGAAAGGAAAATGAGGTCAGGTGTTTGTCAGATGCATTTCACTGTGTCTGCCATATAAGATAAAATATAAGAAATACGTATGCTGTTTTCTGTTTTGTTTGTTTTAGTCAGGTATATTGTAATATGCCACAAAGAAAAGAAATATTTCGTTTTTCGTCAGAGTCCTCTTTATCTGATACTAGATAATACACACTGGAGAGAAAGCCCCGTTAATTCGCACCCTTTCCATTTGTCTTTTGGATCTTCTTCCAAATGGCCAGTATTAAATATATATAGGGCACAAATTAAAAGGTACGATGACAAAAATTTAAACGTTCGTAATTTGGACAAGGAATCAGCTTTAGGGCAAACAAAGCTTCAATGAAAATGGAGAACTGAGAAAATTTGAGGAAGTAACCACATAATTACTAACAGTGATTAAACTGATCTTACTAAACTGCTCTTCTGGGCCAGATGTCACCAGCAGGAGACCTCAAAGGAGAGATTCGGACGATACCGAGTGCAGCCATATTCAACTTGACTCTGCTGTCAAACATGGGTAAATATCCATCAACCAGATGTTATGTTTATTATGTAATTATCTGAATTAAAACGGAACTGGTAAAGGTGTCAAGTGATTCAAATGACGTTTGAACAAGTTTAATAAGTGTTAAGCTTGCAAGAGTTTAGTCTGAAAAGTCAAAATCTGGAATTTGCATCATAACAATTGTTTAAAGTATACACTCATCTATTAGAGTGTTATTACTTTTCGGAGTCTGGAAAAGAATTAGAACCACTATTATCTACGCACACTTCTCAATTGCTTCAAATAACGTATCCAGTGACGGAGAGTTCAAATCCAGTTCATGCTGACTCACTCTTCGGTCGTACACAGGAATGCCTGCCGGTATCCTGCTGAAGGTCCGTGGGTTTTCCCTGGACTCTGGCCGGATTTCTCCCACCGTAATGCATGCCGCTTTCGCCATTAAGTGACAAATTAAAGTAAAAGTAATAAATCAAATTCATTTATTAAATTAAATATCTACAAGCAATTGGCTTCCGTATATTCCGCATGTTTTTGCCTAATTACAGATCACAATTACGAGTCGCTCGCTCACAACATCGCCAGAAACCCAGGATCACGTGACGTGCACTACGAGGTCCATGACGTCACCCCACTACGTCTGGTGACGACACAGTGGTGACCAGAACGCCTAGTGTAGTTCGTACTCTTTACAAGTCGTTTGAAAATCCACACTTTTGTGCTCATCCACATTCATGTTTCTGTATTAAATGCGTCATATACACATGGGGGTTCCGGATAACTAAGAGCTTAGCGGTGTTTATGGTTCTCTACCGGAACCAGAGGGAACTGCTAGTATATGTTTAGTCCGCTCTGTCCGCCCATCAGTCCATCAGTCCGTCACTAAACTCTTTTGCAGAAGTTTTTGTGAGCCGTTTTGTAATGTGTAATCTGAAAGACATTTCACCACGGTTCCTCTTATCAAATTTAACCTTGATGCATCGTTTCAACCATAGCAAATACTATTCAATTTTGAGCTTTAAACCGTGTTTTCTCCATTCTCGAGAAGTTATGGCTGTTTTCTTTCTGGTTTGGACTTACATATTTCTGGGATAATTTATAATACAGTTCATCATCCTTCAATGCTTCTTGGTAAATTGCTTCACCATGAGGAGTTACAGGTTAGGTTAAAGGTTCGGATCGTTTTCGTCCATTTTTGACGAAAATGTTTATGAAATGGATCCTGGTGAAGCTATTTGTCTGACGGGTCTCACCGATTAGGGACATATGCCCCGAAAGCAATACTTGTAGCACATATATTTGTAGCACAATCTGTATCAAATATATTTGTATCCCATATACTTGTACCATATAATCTTGTATCACATATACCTGTAGCACGTATCACGAAAGGTTAATATATATTTTGTACCCTGTCGTCACCACATGTATTTTTGTTATACAGACCTTTGTCATGCATATATATTTACATATGCATGTTATTGGTTTCGATTGTATATATGTTGTTCACAAGTTTCTGATATTCCTTTCATTCCAGTTTGTGCTTTACGTGTGTCAACTGCATACTTATGTGCGACGCTGGTTGTGTATTAAATTGTTTAATCAGATATTATTCCGCATTAAATTGTTCGTTGCTAGTTTTGGCATACTCGATTGTATTTATGTCATATGACATTTTGTGATATGCCATTTTACAGATAGCTAATGTTGTGGGGTGGTACATCAGGAATTGTCATCTCGAGAGAAGTGATATTCAACGTGGGGCGATACCCATGTTGAATATCACTTGTCGATATTGTTTTATTATACAGAAAAAAAACTGTACCTTTTCGAGTTGTACTTTAAATCGCCGAATTTGGGAGATATCTGCTGAGGAATAACGCACGTGATCGTTTATTATTAGCACGATATCTTTGGATATTGCCTCGTAATTCTGGGATAATAGTTTGTGAGTCTGACGTTGCATCCCTTAAGCGCGTGATCTTTGTGTATCATATTTTGCGGAATACCATGTGACTGTCTCTCGACTACTGGAAACGGAGAAAAACCCTGTGAGGTATATATAAATTTGTGATATGTCATTTGTACCAATTTGTATTTGTTTATGGTTCAAGTCCAGCTCATGCTGGCTTGCTCTCCGGCCGTAAGTGGGAAGGCCTGCGGATGGTCGTGGGTTTTCCCCGGGCTGTGCCGGTTTCCACCCACCATAATGCTGGCCGCCGTCGTATAAGTGAAATATTCTTGAGTACGGCGTAAAACACCAATCAAATAAATAAATAACTAAATATTTGTTTTTGCGCAGTTTCACCTCTTTGTGTACAACACTGTTCGTTTACATTTTAACAAGGGAATTCGGCGGTTATCATTTTGTTCCTCACCACTGGTCGTCATGTTGTAATTAGGCTATTTGAACACGTTTCTCAAAATTGATAGTTGTAAGATACTGTCCGAGCACACGGATTGGTCATCAAGTGGAACTCGTACATTGCGCTCTGACAAGTTCCGGGATGATTTTATTCAGAACATCTAGTTTGGAACAACTCGTGTATAAAACTCGGATATGATTTGGCTTTTTTCTTTATTCCATTGTTGGGTGTAATTTTAAGTCTTTCAAACACAACTTGTTGTGATATGTGTGCATAACCGGTCCTTAGATCGCTGTTAAATTGTCTGATCCTCGGTTTTCACTCCGACAAGAAAGGCTTGCATATCGTATGCTTGAGGTTCTTCATGTTTCTGTCAGTGTGCACACAGTTTGCACACAGGTGTCTTCTGTTACCAGAAATGTTAAATAAAATTAGACCTGTTCCTTAAAATGAAAATGAAAGCATCCAAATGTCTGTGCATATCGATCTGTTATCTTATATTAAGTTTCCCCCGCTCTCACGGCTTGAGGCACCTGCGTGACAATAACTGGTTGACAACGCTCGTGTTGCAGATGGCGGAGTCAACACATTTCTTGCAGCCCACTTTTCTTTCACCAATACGGTGTGCTTGTCTGTTCGTTGTTTGTAAAAATGTTCGTGAGTAAGTTACTAAATATCGGTGGTTTACACCAGGCACTCCGGTTTCATCATCCCACAAAATTACCACCCAAAACATAGGTGAAAACTTCTTACGAATAGGTAAAAAAATCTTACCAGAAATGGAGAATTAAACTAAGATTTGTGATTGCTCAAAATGAGAATAAAAGTATCCAAATGTCTGTCATGCCTTGTAAGGCTCTGCAGCATATATTTATTTATTTATATATTTAATGGGTGTTTTACGCCGTGCTCAAAAATATTTCACTTATACGACGGCCGCCAGCATTATGGTGGGAGAAAACCGGGCAGAGCCCAGCGAAAACTAACTAACAGGCCTTCCCACGTACAGCCGGAGAGGATGCCAGCAAGAGCTGGACTTGAACTCACAGCGACCTTATTGGTGAGAGACTCCTGGGTCATCACGCTGCGCTTGCGCGATGACCAACTTAGCCACGGCGGCTACCTGCAGCTTATAAGTTATGAAGATATTGTTAGCTTTAGCTGTTTTTTTCTAACAGGTGCAGGACTAATAACACGCCTTGCTGTAGATGCAGACATGTGCATTTTAACACAGAGAAAAGCTGTCCCAGTTTTACCATGTACCTATTATACATATGGTGCGAAGTGACACATATCGTCATTTCCAAAGAATACATCAATGTAAAGATCGTCTTACTCAGTCACCTACCCACCGTGTATAAACCAGACTGCAGGCCATATCTACGTACATGTATACAATGTGGATAGGGGAGTTGAGTTACCTCAGAGGTAAAGGTGATCATGGCGGGATGGTGTCCGGGATGGACAAGTCTCTGTGTAGGTGAGTTCTAGCCTTGCCTTCTACTGGATACTAAACAGGAGTTGTAATCCTCGATATGGCTGCCTGGTGCCAGGGCTGGATACGTCTTCGTGTCGGTGAGTTCTAGCCTTGCCTTCTACTGGATACTAAACAGGAGTTGTAATCCTCGATATGGCTGCCTGGTGTCGGGGCTGGATACGTCTCTGTGTCGGTGAGTTCTAGCCTTGTCTTCTACTGTGTACTGAACAGAGGGCCTATGTGTTATGAATAGTGCTGGTGCTGGTGAGTGGTGGGGATGCGGGGTGGATTCGCCTAAATTTACAGTTGTAATCCTCGATATGGCTGCCTGGTGCCGGGGCTGGATACATCTCTGTGTCGCTGCATTCTAGCCTTGTCTTCTACTGTGTACTGAACAAGAGTTGTTATCCTCCATATGGCTGCCTGGTGACGGGGCTGGATACGTCTTCGTGTCGGTGAGTTCTAGCCTTGTCTGCCTGTACTTAATTTCCTACCCTCCATATGGCAGGCTGTTAAGCATGGTTACAGGTGAAGGTGAAGTTCGGTTAGGGAGTGGAGGGTAGATGGTGATATTTTAGTTATGTGTTATGAATAGTGCTGGTGCTGGTGAGTGGTGGGGATGCGGGGTGGATTCGCCTAAATTTACAGTTAAACATATTGACCAAAACGGACGTAATTACACATGTTCATACCAGAAAGGTAAAAAATACCAATATGAGCTATTTTGTTTAAGAGTGTTTTGCACTGGACCATGTCAAGTCTGTTATGAACAGAGTGACGTATAAAGCAGGTGGTCACAGACGAAAGTGCTCGGTTGTTCCAAAGTATATTAAAGGTTTAGTCAGACTTAAACCCCAATATTAGTCGTGGCCTAGTACAAAATCAGTGCCACTTTAGTCCAGACTAAATTTAATACCGGCCTTAACTGCTAAAAGACTTTTAAGCATCTGAGCCAAATTGGCAAAATGGAGCTGAAGATTGAGTACCGTTGTTACACTCGGGCTCAATTAAAGGCTTTTAACGCTTTATGTGGTTCAAAGTTTGTAATCTTGATAGTAAAGGACCTTATTACAACGTTGCAGAGGTTAACTGATATATATTCGTGTAAAACCCGTACACTAAGAAGTCAAAGGCTTGATTGGTTTTAGACTAGAAGAAAGCTACCCCTCATCTTTAAACGTTCTTTAAAAGGTTCTTCTGACGACAATAAAGCTTTCTTTTGAATTGATAAATATATATATAATTTTAGTTAGGCTAAATTCTCTTTCCTTCACACTATGATTGTATTTTTTTTTTAAGTTTTACAAAATAAGATAACATAACACTGGAGTGCTGTAAATACGAGACGAACCCTATGGCTCTCCCAATCATCTCCACAATTATCGATTCAGCAAGAAAGTAGACGTGCATATATCCTTGGTCAATGTACATTTCTTTCTCAATCATACTGAAACATCCTGAAAGGTGAATTCAATGAACAGCATTTCTAGGATATTTCATACCATTTAGGGGGAAGTTCAAACCTATCGGGACTTAATATTGTTAGTAATATTGTTAGGTACGCGTGAAACACCTATCAAATAAATACATACAATGTGTCTTCTTTGAAAGAACGTGAAATCAAGTACACACGTGTTACTTGCAGATGGAAAAGGCTGGTGAACTGTACAAACTCTGTGATCACCATTATTATGAGAGCTGGCAGTTTGAATCACAAGGGCTATACAATAAGGCCGTCCAGACTCTGTGTGATATCAACAGCTTTGACATAGCCATTGATGTCGTGGAAAGATACGACAGCAAGGTCAAGGTACGTAAACCCAAGGTCAAGGTATATAAAGTCAACGTCAAGCCATGTAAACCTCATGTTATGGTATGTAACGTATGTGTTATGTAATGTGAGGCCAATGTCAAAGGGACACGATAGCATGGTTGGTAGAGCGTCCGCTACGGGAACGGTAGATCCAGGGTCAATCCTAAGACTATAAATGAGAAAGCTGTAGTCTCCTCGCTTGGGGTTCAGAATTAAAGGAACAGTGCAACGACTGATTGACCCGTATCAGTATAATGGCTCGGGCGGGGCGGCTTACTTGCCTTTGGTTATTCTTCTTAACAAAGCAGCGCTATGTAGAAGAGAGGTGGAAATTTGTACTGCAACAAGGAGGCACATTACACGTACATGCACCCTAAGGTTTCCTTCGTCGTCATGTGAAAAAATGTTAAAGCACGACGTTAAACACCAAGCATTCACTCACACCATTTCAAGGTGTTTAAGTTCAAGGTCAACCTATGTCGCCCCAAGCTCAGGGATTGTAAACTCAAGCTGATGGTGTGTGAGGCCAAACTCCAGGGGCCTCCTGCGCTGAGAAATCGTTGGCTAAGTTGGTTGTAACTAATAAGGCGACATATGATAAAGGCATATGCTGCCATTGTAGTCACCTTAGGCTACGATCACGTTGTGCAAGAGATCTCGGGCGTGTAAGGCCAAAGTCCACGTAAGATCAATGTATGTGGGCCAACGATATGTACGTTCAATGTCAAGGCATGTAAACGTGAGGTTATGATATTATTAGGGTATCGGCATAATAAGCCAAAATCAATTCCCGATAATGAGACTAGCCTGGGTCAAACAGAGTAACACTCTCAAACACTAAAATGGCTGGTTTAACAATTTAATAAATCAAGAAAGAAAATAATGAATTAAACTACAAATATCAATGCACAGGTTGTGTATATATATATAACAAGGTTGAATCCTCCGACTCGTCTTACGAAGGGAGGTTGATACTCTTCTGATATTGAGAGCACAAAACAAAACAAAACCTCCAGCAAGCATATACGAAAGTTACAGTTCACAAATAGCGGAATGTCCGCCAACAATAACTTGTTAGTCCTAGTCCGGCTAATCCAAATTACACCAGCTTTTCCGCTCCAAAGTTACTAACGATTTCCTCTAACTATAGCTGTGATGTATCGTCCGTAACTCCGTGAAAGACACCTCATTGCTCTCCAAATATCACTGTCGTATCCCTATCTTACCTCTGTGTATCACTGACCCTTCACTGACTCTCTCACTGACTGACTCTCTCTAAGCCTACAAATCTGCCGCCTTACATATTGTGATCAAAGCTTCGAGGAAGAACAAAGAAAAAACATAAACAAGGTCATTTTGCAGAAGCATCGGTCAGTCGAAAATGACAGGCTAGAAATTTACACGATGTTCTATATTTAGACTACCCGGCGGCGACTGAAATGAAACGTCACGTGACTAAGTCGCACTAAGAGTGAGTGAGTGCTTGGGGTTTAACATCGTAATCAACAATTTTTCAGTCATATGACGACGACCGCACCAGGAAATGTACAACTATAAACATACAATGTAATGTTACATGACAATATACATGTATAAGATCAAGGTCACTGTATTTAAGGCCAAGATCAAGGTATATCTGAATGATGTTCCCTATTTATTGTGTCATGGTGAGCACTGCCAAATGCGACTATTTGATTGGTCTCATCCCTCAAAAGAAAACAGCAGTTGTTTTTCCATTATTGTGTGATGCATGTAAATACTCCGCGGTAAAAGTGGTACACTCGAAGGAAGCAGTTTATGTGGTTAAGTACGTTTTCTCTGGTCAGCACAACACATGGCGTTTTAAATCCATAGGCCGGAGAGCATTTCTAGACCTTAAAAACGTCTAATGACATACTGTAAAGAGAGGACATACTATTACTTTTCCCTAAGGCCATAGACACTCAAGTAACGCCAATCGGAGTCAATTTCAAATGAATAATTTTCACCCAGTGGGCCCATCTACACTCTGTCGTCGGCAGGCAGAATAAAAATATTAAAAGTTCAAAAATGTTAAATGGCTGCAACATGTATGCTACTTCTTACCAAAACCTAAGATGATAACGCACTAATGCGGTCTCTGTGAGATCAAGTCCAGGCTGTACGTGGGATGGTCTGTCATCAACCCTGGGCTTTCCCCTGGGCTCTGCCCGGTTACCACCCACCATTATGATGACCGCCGTCGTATAAGCGAAACATTTTTGAGTACGGCGTAAAAAGACCAATCAAATAAGTAAATAAATATAATAAATCAATAAATAAATAAAAGTTCCTAGGCGCTTTTATTGAATTTCTTCACTGGTGTTTTGCAGATATTTTTCCCAAAAGTCTAAAACCATTATATTTCTCATTTGTGGATAATAGGAGTACGCCTCTAAGGGACATCGCATACCTCAGATAATACTAGAGAACAAACCAGCGTATTCACGAGAGGAGCTGACTCAGAAAGCAGGAAGGATCAATCTAAAAGACAAGAATAGCCAAAGCGCTTGTGCAAAACCGGACGTGAACCGCCTCCTGGAGCAGGGTTTGATCCCAGAAGCTGTAAAGTCGCTAACAGGGTCTGGTACGTATAACAGCTGAATCACTTATAGACAACTATTGACATCATTTCGAAAGAGTAACAATATTGGAGTAAAGGTGGATAAGTACTTGAGAAAGTTTATCCTCATTTTATTAGAGCACTGTCAGTATTATTCAGCCTTTCTTTTGTTATTTCTATAACAAGACCAAGGTCTCAGTGACCAGAAATTACCAAAGTATTTGAAACAGATCAAAGATATACTTATTTTATATTCCACTGGTCCAAAAATAAACACCAGGAAGCTATCTTTACAGGGAGCGTGGCTTGGCGTAAAATTCACGATATTCGGTAATAGGAGTTAGAAGGTGACTGTTGGTGGGGTAGTCCTTCTTCTATATTTGCTGGTTGTCTGGTGTCACATGATCGTCCCTCTCTAGCAAATTACACATCGCCTTATATGTAACGAGAGGACCTGTTGTCTGGAAACGTCTGGAAGGAGTTTTCACAAAAAATGTAGGAGTATGTCTCCAAGGGAGAATGTTCCACATAATGTTCGTTTTCCTACAGATTAAACATTCTTAGCGTTCTACAAAGTCTGACAGTTATGATTCCCATGTAGGCCTGCTGATATTTTAACAGTTGTTCTAAACAATTTGTTGATTTATTCATTCAAATTTCACTTTGTTCACTTGCAGGTCACTACCATTACAATGTCAAGCCATGTAAGCCTCATGTTATGGTATGTAACGTATGTGTTATGTAATGTTAGGCCAATGTCAAAGGGACCCGATAGTATGGTTGGTAGAGCGTCCGCTGCGGGAACGGTAGATCCAGGGTCAATCCTAAAACTATAAATGAGAAAGCTGTAGTCTCCTCGCTTGGAGTTCAGAATTAAAGGAACAGTGTAACGACTGATTGACCCGTATCAGTATAATGGCTCGGGCGGGGCGGCTTACTTGCCTTTGCTTACTCTTCTTAACAAAGCAGCGCTAGATAGAAGAGCGGTGGAAATCTGTACTGCAACAAGGAGGCACATTACACGTACATGCACCCTAGGGTTTCCTTCGTCGTCATGTGAAAAATTGTTAAAGCACGACGTTAAACACCAAGCATTCACTCACACAATGTCAAGGTGTTTAAGTTCAAGGTCAACCTATGTCGCCCCAAGCTCAGGGAATGTAAACTCAAGCTGATGGTGTGTGAGGCCAAGCTCCAGGGGCCTCCTGCGCTGAGAAATCGTTGGCTAAGTTGGTTGTAACCAATAAGGCGACATATGATAAAGGCATATGCTGCCATTGTAGTCACCTTAGGCTACGATCACGTTGTGCAAGAGATCTCGGGCGTGTAAGGCCAAGACCCAAGAATGTAAGGCCAAAGTCCACGTATTTAATCTCAAGATCAATGTATGTCGGCCAACGGTATGTACGTTAAATGTCAAGGTATGTAAACGTAAGGTTATGATATTATTAGGGTATCGGTATAATAAGCCAAAATCAATTCCCGATAATGAGACTAACCTGGGTCAAACAGAGTAACACTCTCAAACACTCAAATGGCTGGTTTAACAATTTAATAAATCAAGAAAGAAAATAATGAATTAAACTACAAATATCAATGCACAGGTTGTATATATATATATAACAAGGTTGAATCCTCCGACTCGTCTTACGAAGGGAGGTTGATACTCTTCTGATATTGAGAGCACAAAACAAAACAAAACCTCCAGCAAGCATATACGATAGTTACAGTTCACAAATAGCGGAATGTCCGCCAACAATAACTTGTTAGTCCTAGTCCGGCTAATCCAAATTGCACCAGGTTTTCCGCTCCAAAGTTACTAACGATTTCCTCTAACTATAGCTGTGATGTATCGTCCGTAACTCCGTGAAAGACACCTCATTGCTCTCCAAATATCACTGTCGTATCCTTATCTTACCTCTGTGTATCACTGACCCTTCACTGACTCTCTCACTGACTGACTCTCTCTAAGCCTACAAATCTGCCGCCTTACATATTGTGATCAAAGCTTCGAGGAAGAACAAAGAAAAAACATAAACAAGGTCATTTTGCAGAAGCATCGGTGAGTCGAAAATGACAGGCTAGAAATTTACACGATGTTCTATATTTAGACTACCCGGCAGCGACTGAAATGAAACGTCACGTGACTAAGTCGCACTAGGAGTGAGTGAGTGCTTGGGGTTTAACTTCGTAATCAATAATTTTTCAGTCATATGACGACGACCGTACCAGGAAATGTACAACTATAAACACACAATGTAATGTTACATGACAATATATAAGATCAAGGTCACTGTATTTAAGGCCAAGATCAAGGTATATCTGAATGGTGTTCCCTATTTATTGTGGCATGGTGAGCACTGCCAAATGCGACTATTTGATTGGTCTCATCCCTCAAAAGAAAACAGCAGTTGTTTTTCCATTATTGTGTGATGCATGTAAATACTCCGCGGTAAAAGTGGTACACTCGAAGGAAGCAGTTTATGTGGTTAAGTACCTTTTCTCTGGTCAGCACAACACATGGCGTTTTAAATCCATAGGCCCGAGAGCATTTCTAGACCTTAAAAACGTCTAATGACATACTGTAAAGAGAGGACATACTATTACTTTTCCCTAAGGCCATAGACACTCAAGTAACGCCAATCGGAGTCAATTTCAAATGAATAATTTTCACCCAGTGGGCCCATCTACACTCTGTCGTCGGCAGGCAGAATAAAAATATTAAAAGTTCAAAAATGTTAAATGGCTGCAACATGTATGCTACTTCTTACCAAAACCTAAGATGATAACGCACTAATGCGGTCTCTGTGAGATCAAGTCCAGGCTGTACGTGGGATGGTCTGTCATCAACCCTGGGCTTTTCCCTGGGCTCTGCCCGGTTACCACCCACCATTATGATGACCGCCGTCGTATAAGCGAAACATTTTTGAGTACGGCGTAAAAAGACCAATCAAATAAGTAAATAAATATAATAAATCAATAAATAAATAAAAGTTCCTAGGCGCTTTCATTGAATTTCTTCACTGGTGTTTTGCAGATATTTTTCCCAAAAGTCTAAAACCATTATATTTCTCATTTGTGGATAATAGGAGTACGCCTCTAAGGGACATCGCATACCTCAGATAATACTAGAGAACAAACCAGCGTATTCACGAGAGGAGCTGACTCAGAAAGCAGGAAGGATCAATCTAAAAGACAAGAATAGCCAAAGCGCTTGTGCAAAACCGGACGTGAACCGCCTCCTGGAGCAGGGTTTGATCCCAGAAGCTGTAAAGTCGCTAACAGGGTCTGGTACGTATAACAGCTGAATCACTTATAGACAACTATTGACATCATTTCGAAAGAGTAACAATATTGGAGTAAAGGTGGATAAGTACTTGAGAAAGTTTATCCTCATTTTATTAGAGCACTGTCAGTATTATTCAGCCTTTCTTTTGTTATTTCTATAACAAGACCAAGGTCTCAGTGACCAGAAATTACCAAAGTATTTGAAACAGAGCAAAAATATACTTATTTTATATTCCACTGGTTCAAAAATAAACGCCAGAAAGCTGAAAAATATCCTAACAGGGAGCGTGGCTTGGCCTAAAATTCACGATATTCGGTAATTGGAGTTAGAAGGTGACTGTTGGTGGGGTAGTCTTTCTTCTATATTTGCTGACTGTCTGGTGTCACATGATCGTCACTCTTTAGCAAATTACACATCGCCGTATATGTAACGAGAGGACCTGTTCTCTGGAAGGCGTTTTCACAAAAAATGTAGGAGTATGTCTCCAAGGGAGAATGTTCCACATAATGTTCGTTTTACTACAGATTAAAAATTCTTAGTGTTCTACAAAGTCTGACAATTATGATTTACATGTAGGCCTGCTGATATTTTAACAGTTGTTCTAAACAATTTGTTGATTTATTCATTCAAATTTCACTTTGCTCACTTGCAGGGGACTACCATTACGCTGTCAGAGTTTTAATGGAGAACGGCGAGTTTGAGGAAGCCGTGGATATTAGCAAACTGGCGGGAGACAGTGACTTAGTCAGACATTGCCGTTGGGCTTCTTGTAAGAAGAAAATCTTTCAGTTTGAGTTAACAAACACACCAGTGATGGATGATGGTACTGTCGCTGAAACATTAAGTCTATTGCTGGCTTACTTCAACAATGTCAAGGATTTTACTGAGGCGTGTGAAGCCCAGCTTCTACTTGGACAGATCAGTCAAGATGTGGATGTAATTGAGAATGCTTGGCGAATGTTTGGAAGCCTGGGTTCAGAGTCTAACGAGGCAGGTCAGGTGGAGTGCTCAAAGGCAAAGCTCAAAGTAACCAGCCTGAGGCACAACGGTAAAGCTTGCTACAGATTTGCCAGCCAAGACCTGGCCTGTCTTCTCAAGGCTTTACAAGTCAGTCATAACCCCGATGGTGACGCCGAGGAGGAAAAGGTGAAGATGTATCTGAGGTACTACGGGTTGGAGGATGAAGAAAATGAAATGGTGATGTATCATCCGAAACATTCACCAAAGTGCCAGATCTTTCTGGACAGACACAGTCAAAAATCTACTGTGAGGATTTCTATCTACAGAGCTGCAGAGCGGTTTCAGCGGTATCTCTTGAATCTGGCGTACGACTGGGTAACCGTCATCAGATCCACGGTACAAAGTGTTCAAAGTTTCAGCAGCCAGTGTCCAGAGTTTACCGAAGGGAGGTCGTGCAACCGGGTGCATTCATGCAAACATCTCCACGAACCGTACACAAAGGAAACTTTTCTGGAGTGTTTCTACTCTCTCCTCACTTTAGTACACATAAATGTCATCGTCATGAAAGCTTATCATTACATGAAGGATGACGACATCAAAGAGGAGTTAGGACGACTTCTCTCATTGGAGAATAGTACGTCTTTCTCCAACCTCATCTGCTTCGTGCTCAAGTCTGGGATGCACTGGAAATTATTTTCTAGAGATAAACATCTTGTGGACATTGTCTTCAACAACCTTTGTCAAGCGGATTTGTGCGAGGGTTTGTCACTGTGGCAATCTTGGTTTGTGGAAAACGGCATCCCACTCACATCCGGACTCACTTCTCGACTCACAGAGCAATCTCTGTTTGGGTTGGTCACGTTGTCTAATATGGGAAAGACGAATCTGTCCATGGGAAGTGTAGCATTTCCGTCATTTCCAACGTCAGCAACAAAACAGGAAAACAAAGAAACACTGATGAACAATTTCAGCATATTCTGTGAGGCAGTGCGTAAATTTTATCACCCTGGGTCGGATACGTTGGGGAGTCTTGCAGCATATGAAAAGTTTTTAACGTCATTGGATGACCCCACCGACATCCAGCACACAGAACAGCTACTATTCTTCATGGAGTTCAACTTGATGGTTATTTTTCATCTAGGAGCTAAACATGCGAAGTTGGCCTTCATAGTTCCATCCCGTTACATATCTGTTGTGAGATTTGTTGACAAATGGTTTGCGAAAAAGAAGTCTCTTCGATATATAGTAGCATTTTCAAAGGTAGGGGACATCAATATCGCTCTCAGCAGTACCGTTCATAGCCTAACGAACATCCTCTTGGGGAGAAGGCAAGGAGGCGGTAAGAGGTCCCCTGGTTTACTTCGGCAAACGTTTATGGCATCAGACATTGACGCATGCGCCGCAGAACGATGCTGGGTCATGTCATTGACTCTTCTTAGCAACATGTCGTTGCTGAAACCAAAGACCTGTGAAGAGGATCTCCTGTCTGCTGTACACGAGGTCTGCACCCGGCTCCCTCAGATAAAATGGCCGCACCGTTTGGTCTCTGCTCTTGAGAGAACATTTCGTTGCTGTGGACAGCGAGATATTGTCGAAGAACTGGCGATGATCCTTAGGGGACAAAACGAGGAAGAGCTTTTGGTTTGTCGATGGCAGGATGGTAGCAGAGAGATAAAAGAAGGCTTGCACATGGAAGCCATTGCGGAAGTCCACCTAATTGGGATGCCTGAAAAGTTTGACACAGACGAATGGTTGGGAAGAACAGTGGTTTATTCGGTACACACCATGGATGAAAGTGATGATGAAGCAGGAGTTGACATGGTATTACAAATGGATCGAAAAGCCGTGAAGAGCGTAAGTTGGGACACGTTTGCTTCGTTCTGTTGCAGAGTTTGGAACAGAATGTTCCAAAGAAAGAATTGAGTCAATCTTAAAGTGTAAAACCATTTTTATCACTGAATTTGAATTTCACTACATGTTTTCTCTTTTCCTTTTTTATTGGATGCCTTACACCATGAAACGTTCCATAAACAGAACGTTTCAGTCTCGGCTAAGTTCCTGTTTTTGCTGAGTGCAAGCAGCATGTGTGTTAAATACTGGAAAAACCGAACGTAATGATGGAAGGTTCGTCCAAAATGTTTTGAATGTCGAAACAAACATTCACAAAAATAGACGTGTTTTCCATTTGCGCTCTGTATCACTTGACCAACATCATTGGAGTGTGTGTGTGTGCGTGTGTGTGCGTGCGTGTGCGTGCGTGTGTGCGTGTGTGTGCGTGCGTGTGTAACCGGAATCAGGTCGCAAGCATTAAATCACGGATTGTCCTTCACACCTTGTCTTTGTTTCTAGCTGACACTTCCCCTTACTAGTACTTAAATTACAAATTCTTACTTTCGTCTAATCTTATTTATGACATATATTCAGTGTTATTTTTTGTGCGAGCGGCTTTTCTTTAAATTGTTCACTTTTTTGATTGCAATTTTCGTTGACTTCGTTTGTATGTTGGTAACGAAAAATGTAGCTAACAGGAAAAAGTCAACAATGGCTACTTGTATATAGGATTTTTAGAACAATTTTGTTATATATTTCAATCCTATCTATGCAAGGGAAGCCAACTATGTAGGCAGCAGTCGTGTATAAGCAAACAGTTAATATGACGAGCTGTTTGACTCCACAACAGCGCTCCCTACCGCAGCTTGCTAATTACCATGTCGCTTTTTGTTTAAATATAAGCGAAAATACGTTTATTCAATTAAAATAATAATTGTCACTGCGTATAATGAAATACAGTATTTTCATATTGTATGTATCTTCATTCCCTTATCCCCTGAGAGATAAACCAGGAATGTACCATGATTGCCTATTTAGAGCATGTTGTATGACCCAACAGGAAATTTAATCCAAAATTAGCACGGATATTACATAATATATTTTACCTTTGATATAGGTATATTTTATGATATTTTCTGACATTCTTGTTTCAAGTTATTCATGGTACATGGTTAATGTTGGCTTTAGTTGTACGCCTTTGGAAATAAATATTTACGTCCAACTGATAATTTGATATAATTTAGCCTTGTATTGTGAGGAAGCCTATGTGAAAGATTTCTAGATCCGCTGTTCAATAACGTCAAGTCGCCGGCATATATCAGTACTGATCCGCGGACAGAACAAAAAATCCTTAGTCCGTTGACATGAGATATTACAAGTGTAACGTTAATGCAAAGGATATGAATACTGAGCCAGTAGTGCTTCGCTGGTGGGTTCATGAAACAGTAGCGCTTCTTCAGTGGATTCATGAGACATCAATGCCTCAGTAGTGGGTTGATGAGAAAGTAGTGCGCCAGTAGTGGGATAATGAGACAGTAGAGCGGCAGTAGTGGGTTCCTGAGAGTGTACTGTGTCAAGCAGTGCGTCAGTAGTGGGTTCATGAGCCAGTGGTGCATCAGTAGTGTCAGTAGTGGGTTCTCGAGAGAGTGGTGCGTCAGTAGCGGGTTCATGAGAGAGTGGTGCGTCAGTAGTTGGTTTATGAGGGAGTGGAGCGTCAGTAGAGTGTTCATGAATCAATGGTGCGAGTGCGTCAGTAGTGGCTTCACAAATCAGCAGTGCGTCAGTAGAGAGTTCATGGATCGGCAGTGCGTCAGTAGAGAGTTCATGAATCAGCAGTGCGTCAGTAGAGAGTTCATGAATCGGCAGTGCGTCAGTAGAGTGTTCATGAATCGGCAGTGCGTCAGTAGAGTGTTCATGAATCAGCAGTGCGTCAGTAGAGAGTTCATGAATCAGCAGTGCGTCAGTAGAGTGTTCATGAATCAGCAGTGCGTCAGTAGAGTGTTCATGAATCAGCAGTGCGTCAGTAGAGTGTTCATGAATCGGCAGTGCGTCTGTAGAGAGTTCATGAATCAGCAGTGCGTCAGTAGAGTGTTCATGAATCGGCAGTGCGTCTGTAGAGAGTTCATGAATCAGCAGTGCGTCAGTAGAGAGTTCATGAATCAGCAGTGCGTCAGTAGAGAGTTCATGAATCAGCAGTGCGTCAGTAGAGTGTTCATGAATCGGCAGTGCGTCTGTAGAGAGTTCATGAATCAGCAGTGCGTCAGTAGAGTGTTCATGAATCGGCAGTGCGTCAGTAGTGGCTTCACGAATCAGCAGTGCGTCAGTAGAGAGTTCATGAATCAGCAGTGCGTCAGTAGAGTGTTCATGAATCAATGGTGCGGATGCGTCAGTAGTGGCTTCACGAATCAGCAGTGCGTCAGTAGTGGGTTTATGAATCAGCAGTGCGTCTGTAGTGGCTTCACGAATCAGCAGTGCGTCTGTAGTGGGTTTATGAATCAGCAGTTGTAGATTTATATGTCAGTAATATGTCTGTGATGGCTTAAAATAGTCATTAGTGTGTCAGTGGTGGTTTAAAAAGTCAGTAGTTTGTCAGTGATGGGCTAATAATTCATTAGTGTGTCAGTGATGGGTTAATAAGTCAGTTGTATGTCAGTGATGGGTTAAAAAATAAGTACTTTGTCAGTGATGGGTTAGAAATGCAGTGATGTTTCAGTGATGGGTTAAGAAGTCAGTGGAAAAGGAGCAGGTTCGGCAGGCCGCCGTGTACTATACTGATAGGGGGAAAGCCCAGCTGACACCGCGGGCGCCGAACCCGCTCCTTTTCGCTTTGGGGATGCGCAGCGTTGGATCCACTCTGGAAGGAATTTGTCCTTTGGCGTACATTTCCTTTGCATGCTCGACACTTGCTTCTGTCGCTCAATATACGCAAATTTAAGAATTGGTCAAATTATAATATGCCTATTCTGTTTCTAATTAAGCCCTTTTTGAATGTATCTAAGCAATCGCATTAATGTCCCCAAAAATAACCGAACAACGAGAGTGTACTAGACGCATTTTATACAGCTCAACGTCATTCGATTATACGTGCCGTGGTTTTAACTGAAATCTTTTCGGACCTCGGGTCTCAAAAAATTTCCCTGTTCGAAGAAATGCCGACCTTATTTATGACGGTCTTGGATATTCACGAATGCATGGGATATGAAATCCCTGTACCTTGTGCGGACACTTTCACTGAGATCGCCGAAACTTATACAATAGCCGAAGCTGAAATCGAACAAACTGAAAGGTTCTACAGACAATTCCGCACCAGCTATGTATAGCCGGCATGCCCAACCCTGAACCATGACAGTGACAACGTCAACTAGCTGCGTCTGAAAAAGATCCTTAATTGGACCTGACACAAAGCACTATTACGAAGACATAAAGTCTATCCATAGCTATCTGTATCCAATCGGGAGATTACAATCAATCTATACATGTACCACTTATGTTTACGTACAACAGGCTATCACTTCGACATATTCAAAACTCTTCCATCTGGATAAAATAATATTACTATATTACGTTATACGCAATTTACGCTGGCACACCGCTGTCTTACATAATATTTACCTCCAGTGCCTACTCCAGACGCGGAATTTGCGCTCGTTATGTGACCTTAGAAAACAATTCCGAAACATCGCCCTTAGCCTCTAGGTTGATCGCATGCATGCATGAATACAATGATGTACAGGGGACTATGCACCTTATTACTCTGACATATTTGAACCTGCCTGCGGATGTTTGTTAATTTTCCGCGGCCTGTGCTCTGTTTCCTCCCACGATAAGCTTGCCGCCGACGTACAAGTGAAGTACACTGAAATATTATTGTCCATATACGTATATTATGACATCAATCGAGCGTCAAATCACTCCGACACACCAAAACACGTGTTGAAATTAAATTGATTGTTGCTGAACGCCATTCTTAAAAGATAAAGACTTCTGATGCAGACTTTTTTATATTTGGTTTTAGTAGAAGCTGGATTCGAACACGTGACCTCACCGGTGAAGGCTCTTTCGATAATGTAATTTATTTATTAATTTATTTATATGATTGGCGTGTTACGCCGTACTCAAAAATATTTCACATACATGATGGAGGCCAGCAGTATGGTAGGAGGAAACTGGGCAGAGCCTGGAGGAAGCCGACGGCCAAATTAGTATTTCTTTGTAAGAAAATCAGCAAAACGATAACAGTATGCAGAAGACCAGTAAAACGACGGTAATATGCAGAAGACAAGTAAAACGACAGTCGTATGCAGAGGACGAGATAAAGAAGACTCGTATGCAGAAGACCAGCAAAACGACAGTCGTGTGGAGAAGACCAGGACAGTCGTATTTAGAACACCAGTGAAACGACAGTTGTAAGCAGAAGACCAGCAAAACGAAAGTCTAGTGCAGAAGACCAGCAAAACGACAGTCGTATGCAGAGGGCCAGAAAACGACAGTCGTATGTAGAAGACCAGTAAAACGACACTCGTATGCAGAAGACCAGTAAACGACAGTCGTATGTAGAAGGTCAGTAAAGCGACAGTCATGTGCAGAAGACCAGCAAAACGACAGTCGTGTGGAGAAGACCAGCAAAACGACAGTCGTATGCAGAGGGCCAGTAAACCACAGTCGTATGCTGAAAACCGGTAAAACGACACTCGTATGCAGAAGACCGTAAGACGTAAATAGTATGTACAAGACCAATGAAACAATACTGTGATATATAGGCCTCCATTAGATGTATAGCAGCTACATGCACGAATCGGTATCATTGAAAGAAGAACTGTGATATATGGATGTGTACAATGATAATACTATATAATATTCATACACATATACGAAAGTGCTGGTAATAGATTAAGTAATACAACAAAACACTTATGTGTACGAGGGCCGTATGTAGTCGGCTCCCGAAACAATAACAGATTTATTTCAATTTAATTTGTTGACTGACTCCTGCGCTACGGCGTTTTCTGACATACAGCCAGCGAACCACAATGTGCGATTTAAACATTTTCGAAATATATATTACAAAAGTTTACACTGGACCTCTGTTCTGGAATTCCGCTGTGCCAAACGTCAAAAGAGCGTGTGCATTGCAGAAATCATGCCGTCATAGCAAAGTGTTAAGCACAAATGGTACATGGTTTTAATTACCAGCAAACGCAGTTCTCTCTGTGCGTGACATTTCTGTAGACCAGCTAAAGATATTTACTTGAAGTCATTTCAACTGCCATGATAGCCAACACCGTATAAGTATTGCAATTATACTTAGGGGTAACCTTACGCACAGTTTGTGAGACGTAATCATGGGAACCAGGTTGGTCATCGCTTGTGTTTGGCGGCCATATGGTCTTTGTAACAGTCCGAACGGAGGAACTCTTTCCCGCACTCCTCGCACGTTATGGCGTTCGTTGACGCCTTAGGTTTATGAACACGTTCATGGCGTCGTAAGTTTGTTTTCAGAGTAAAAGTCTTACCACAAACCTGGCAGGAAAACTTTGCCCGAGCGAAACTACCCATACCTACAATAAAGCAGAAAGACAAAACAATGAGTCTTAAAACCTCTGTGTTTTTGTATTTATCACTTACAAGAAGACATATATTTTGTTTACTTTTGAAAGCAATAATTTCGCTGGGAAAAGAACCCATTGGAAGTGTAGTATACACAAACAATTATCTCTGCATTCTCATTTAAGATACTGTGGCTATGCATATAGCTTTTTCAATTTACATATCGATTGAATTGGAAAAGGAGCTAAGAGATCAACAAAACTGCGCTGCAGAAAGTCCGAAGGTTCTCTGGTTCATTCCCCCAACCAGAGATTTGATATACCTTCTTAACGAGGATCTGGTTGTTCAAAACTTTCTAAAGGCCTTATGTCAGGCTTAACCTTTATTTGACACTAGTTGTGGGTTTTTGCGACGCTAAACACAAAAATCGTTTATTATGTGGCACTAATGCAACCGTTTAGGTGGGGGAAAGACCTGGTAACTATACATTCCTGGAGAATAAGTCACGTTGAGTCCCCGGTGCTTTGCGCCTCGTACTTTCTTATTGAGAAATGTAGTGCTGCTCGACAATTCTCCACACCGCCCAATCTTCAATTTTGTATTAAGCACAGAAAATAATAAAGATCTGTAACTGTATATGAAAAATCTGCTGCTTTCACACGTGTGCTTTTCACAGCTGCACGTACACTGAATGCTGAACTTCGCTAAACTCTTCCCTATGTAATATAATACCGGTATAATGGCTTTTACCCTTTTGAATACCATGTTCAATTTAGACACAGTATTTACACAAGCTTAAATCTCACGGGACAAATTTTTAACTCTGATATGTGAGCTCCGGAAGACCACGCCAGTAAAACCACATATGAAGTTTCATTGCATTTTACTCCATGGTTATGGACAGAAAATGCCGTTGATTTGAACATGAACTCTGTTCTGAGAAAATAGATCTTGATCGAAAACCAGTTATACAAAGTCTGGTGCGATATGGGTGTAGGGTGAAGAGGAACCAGTAAATTCATACACAAACTTTCACTGAATTTAGCTGCCTGGTTTTGAATATATAGAATGTTGAAAAAGGTAAACGAGCCAAATGTGAACTTTAAGACCCACACGCTGAATTTGGATCTGTAGCTTTGGAGATATACAACGTTCTATGGTAAGTATGAATTCTGAGCTCAGAGTGGAGATCAAATGTTAGTTGAAATACCATGCATAAAAGCTGCCAATGGATCCCGGCATAAACTATCAGTGATAATGGATCTGTAGTTTTGGAGATACAACAATACAGGTTTGAAACCTGTCCATAGACAGTGGGTCATTTGCTTATTAGTCTAATTGGTTTCTAAGGCCATACTGAAGAATGATTCATTTTAATCCGCTACAGCGGTCACGTTTTTATCTGTGGACGAAATTTATTTGCGATGTTCACTAATACGTCTGAGGATAACGATTCATTGAATTTGGCTGAATAATTTTGTGTACACATGTACAACAAACAAAACAAAAGCACATCTTTACTGTATACTCTATTTATGTCACGTCAAGAAGCCGCCCAACCCAGAGCCACACAGAATGCTCTAAACAGATCTACATGTACGCAGATTCATATTTGGCAGTCCGCGCTGGCTCAGTAATCTAATGCATTAGATCAGTCACACGCTCAAATCCATCTAGTGACGGTTCGGCTGCGGCATTCAGTCAGCAGGTTTGTAAGGTACCTGACAAAGGGCGGTAGATAGCTACGGTCACTCCAGTTTCCACCACTCATAAACCTGTCAGTAGTCATATATGTGGAGAGTTTTCTGGTCTACAGCAATCAAATAGCCTAAGAACGATCATATCTACTGCCGTAACGAACGAAGAAGACGTCTTCCTACGTCACTTCATCTGTTTAATGCAATCGGATATTTAACGCAATTAAAGTGCATAATTCTTTGCCTGTTGTGGACAATTCTAGAACGCGACCGGATGTGAGGTGATAGTGAGATGGATATTATCTCGGGTAAAGACGGATAAATTGATAACTCTGTGTGATAAAATTAAAGGGCTGCATATTTGTCTATTTTGTAATGCACATTCTTATTTCGTGAAGAAAAAGTTGTACATACGTTATCAAAAGATAATGCGTTGAATAGATTACACCCAAAAACATAATCTGTGAATTTTATCCCTGCACAGAAAGCTATTGTCTGAGTGATGCTAGAATGTATCCTGCAATTGTAACAGATTATTCTGTTAAATATAACACATGTATTCTATTAATTTTACCCCTGCACAGAAAGCCTATTGTCTGAGTGATGCTAGAATGTATTCTGCAATTGTAACAGATTATTCCTGTTAAAATATAACACATGTATTCTATTAATTTTACCCCTGCACAGAAAGGCCTATTGTCTGAGTGATGCTAGAATGTATTCTGCAATTGTAACAGATTATTCTGTTAAATATAACACATGTATTCTATTAATTTTACCCCTGCACAGAAAGCCTATTGTCTGAGTGATGCTAGAATGCATTCTGCAATTGTAACAGATTATTCTGTTAACACATAACACATGTATAACACATGTATTCTATTAATTCAACATAAAGGTTCTGTTTAAATTAACAGGATATTATATTGAGTATAACACACTATTTTGTTAAATAAAAGACCAATAATAGAATAAGTTTTTGAGTGTACTTGCAGAACGAACATCACTTCCAAAGGTGAATTTTACAACCACCAGGACTGCAAGAAGTCGCGTAGTTGATTTAAAGATGCAAACATGTGTTACAGTAGAACTGCGTTACGTACTTATCCGTACTATATCGGGACCTGCATGTCACGTGTTTAGCGAAATTGCCCGATGTGCTCAATAAATTAATAATTTAAGTTATTGTGAGCTGTAACAACGACGAAGGCCCTTCCTGGGTTAGGCGTTTGCTCCATGTTGTTTCCCGGGACAATGTAGGTAATGAGTTCGAATCCAGCGCTCGCCGCTTTAAATGAGGAGGTGTTTTAGTTGCCTGGCAAAGGGCGGGGGGTTTACTTCGTGACTCCGGTTTCTCCCCTTCACAAAGTTGATCGCAATCACATAGGTCAAACCTTCACAAGTTCGATGCTGGGCATCAATGAAATAAACGAATGAAACATAATATAACAAAAGATTTACAGCATAGAGAGTAAAACCAGAGAAAGTGTAATAAATGGCATTAAAATGGTCACACGTAACCGGTGAAGTACGGCCTCTTGTCAATTTACCTCACTTGTATTTATTCTAACTGTTCTTGGAATATCGATTCTTGGTGATACTCGGATTTAAGCTGTCTAACCGAAGAGGTGCCTGAGAGTGAGCCTTCGTTCACCTCTAGCTGGTTACAAGCCAGTATACTCTCAAAAAATTAATATTAAAATGAACAGAATGTCTGTAGTCTGAGTGATGCTAGAGAGGCTCACTCTCAGGCTTCTCTTCGGTAGGACAGCTTAAATCCGAGTGTCACCAAGAATCAGCGAAATTGTTTTTTTTTTGTGTAGGCTACCAGATCTGACTAGTGAGAATGGACTGAATCAGTCTCTAGTCTTTGCTATATTTATCTAAAAGCTAACATCAATACGTCTATAAACATGGATATAAAGATTATTAATGTCAAGAAATTAGTTAACATCACTCAGACTGCACTGGAAATACAACACCGTGGGAAAAGATGTGAAATGTAGGCAACCTTCTAAGAAATATAATTCGAAACACTCGTTTGTTAAGAATATATTTTACAGAATTAAAAACAGTCAACCTTTATAAAATTTAAATTGAGTTAAAAGCAAAGAAAACATTTATACAACACATACCTTAAATGAAACCTTAAAAAAAACAAACATTTTTTTGAGTATTTAACAGTTAAACATCAAAGGCTCAGAAGTTTCCTTTACACCGCCATTTGAACAGATTACATACATCACCCGGCTTAGCTTTGCCCAGTAGACGATTAGGACATGGCATTCCAGACACAGTTCGGCAGAAAACAGCCACGAATGTGGGGCATGATGTGATCCTCTAGTACATCACAAACTGTTTCCTTTTTAGAGTCGGCTTTCACAGGACTTACAATCCACGGTTATCACGATATACGTACGCATTTAGCTCAGACCGGAAATGTACATTTATCATATGTGGGAGGAAAACCTTAAGCACCTTGACGTGTTAATGAATATTCAGGAAGAAAGGAGGCTTGTCCAGTGAAAAACCTCCTATTCGCGTTAATGAATATTCAAGGAGAAAGGAGGCTTGTCAGTGAAAAGCCTCCTTTCTTCCTTGAATATTCATTAACACGCCAAGGTGCTTAAGGTTTAAATTTAAGGTTTTAAAACATGGCGGGACTTCACTGTACCTCGAATCGGTGGATTTTGTAGAAAAATGACAATGTATAAAAAGTTTTTTCTCTCTTGCGAAAACTTTATCCCCCCCTCCTCCTACACCCCACATCAAAAAAAAAAACAAACAAACAAACAACAGAATTCCGCACATTTTGTATGGCTCTTTCATTTAATGAATAGTTTGTATAAATGTGTTCTTTTCTTTTAATACACCACGCACATTGGCCATATAGAATCTAATAATAAAACATGCTTTTTCTAGTTTTACCGGATTATTTGTGGTAGATTAGCTATACAATATGTCTGTAACCATTATGACATTCTACATTATACATCGCCACATGTAATATTATAAACACAATTTGTTTAGTGTTAGATGATTACATTTACATCCATGACAACAGCTATCGGTTAATGCTGTAGTCCTCTAAACACCAAAGAACATGCCAGAGTATTACTTCTGCATGATAAAACTGGCTGTATGGTAAACCCTGCAATTCTGAATACAAGCGAATCGACTGTCACTTATAGTATAAACATGTACCGCGCAAAATATACCAACATGTGGATTAATGAGGAAATAATTATATAATATAAAACTGAAAAGCTTGTTTTCTTCCACCGTTATCTTTGTCTGCCAAACGTTGTTTGTGGGTATCTGACAAAAGTGAATACCCAAGCATTACAGTGTGTCATTGAGACTTTTATCAAACAGTCATAATGAACTATAAAACCGAAACACAGTTCAAGAGAATTAATACAGTATTTACAAGTGTTATGTAAGCTTTTGTGAATGTGTTAAAATATCAATATTCCTTGGCGAAACATCGAAGCAGGTTTCTACATATCTTTATACATTTATATGGTAGAGGAAAGAGAACTGCCGCGAAGCAACAAGCCTCCTTACACGAAGGACCTCGCACATAAATTGAAAGCGGTATATGATTAACTGCTGTGCTGGTACGAAAAGTACCAAATTTCCTTGGAACTTTCTTTACCTATTGTCTCAAACGAAATGGTTCATTCAAGACAGAATAATAGGTTCATTTAAGAAAAAAAAAATAGCTTCACTCAGTACTGAGGAATGGGTCCTCTGAAAAAGCCGAATACACGTTATGATTACTTATTTGCATGTATTTGATTTGTGTTTTACACCAATTCAAGAATACCATTATATGGTCGGAGGAAACCGGGCCAGGGAAACCCATGAAAATCCGCAGGCTTATGTCAGATCTTCCTAGGTAGCATGTACTGGACTGGAACTAACAGCGATCAATTGGTGAGAAGCTCCTAGGCAACAGAGGCCCCTTAAAACGAATAATTTTCCTCAAAATTTTCACTGAAACAGTTCTCTCAAAATAAACGAATATGTTCACTGAGCATTAACGAATACTTACTCTCTAACAAAGGAATTTGCGTTCACTGAACATTAAACAACAGGTCATCTCAAAACAAACGAACAAGCTGACTAAATATTAACGAACAGCTACACTCCAAACAAAGGAATCAACGCTCACAGAATATTAAGGGGTAGGTTAACTCAAAATAAACTAACAGCTTCCCTGAGTATTAAAGTAAAAGAAAGCTACACTATAAAGTAAGGTACATTATAACATACAAGTGAAAACTATGAGTAAAAATACTTTCGTTTATATTTTTTAAGAGTGAAGGTATTCCCATATTTTAATTCATGGGTGGTCTATATGGTAGCTAGGAACTCTGACGTCACATCACCATTTTTCCTGATGTTCACCAGCAGAAATTGAGTCATTATTTCAGTTATCGTTTAGTAATGGATAAAAAGAGCTATTCCAACATCCAGTGTCATACTTAGGGTTGGATAAACTTCCTTGGCGTCAGAGTTCCTAACCGCTGACAGGATGGTTAATAAAGCCCACCATAGAATTCAACGTTTGAGCTCCTTAACTTTCCTCAAACAAGTTAAAAAAAATAAAAAATAAAGCACATTCATGTATAGTTTTCAGTGATCTATTAAGAGATGTCTGCTTCGATTTTCAGAGGTTTTTTTCCTTTAAAGAACAGTTTACACTCCAACTAAATGGATTCAAGTTTCACTGAGCATTTAGGAATAGGCTTGACTACGTAATATCAAACAATTAAACTAAACGAATCACGGCATAATCTGTTCAGGGGTAAGTATTAATAAAAAGTTTAGTTTAAAAATATAACATGGAAAATTACAAATGCAACACCTTGACAATCATTGGGTAAGAAGTACAGAAAAGTCGTCTTAGCACACTCGGTCCGTCAATTTCGTTAACCAACAGGTATTCTCGTTTAGGCCGCTTTAACCTCCCAAAGGTCAACGCCTGGCATGTCGGTGCTTGGCGATCATGTGATCTTTGTAAGTGTCAGGACGGAAAAAACTCCCTTCCGCATTCCTCGCACGTGAGCACGTTCGCTGACGTCTTTGGCTCGTGAATACGTTGATGACGTCGCAGGTTTTGCTTAAGAGTGAAACTTTTGCCACAGAAATGGCAGGAAAATTGTGTCCGAGAATGACTACGAACATCTGTAAAATACACAGAAAGAAAAAAAAAATTATCTTTTGTTAAAATGTTGGTTACAATGTCTAAAATGTGGTACATCGGAATATGTAGAATAATTAACATGGGAGTCTTAAACAAGAAAGACACGCATGGGAATCTACACTCAAACAATACAAAAAAAATATCGCAAACGTGATAAATACTGCCGCAAGTAGGGCCAACAACAACACAGTCTTCAAAGTTTGCATGTACGTTTCGTACGTCGTACCTCACCATTTTTAGTCATATGGGGACGAAGAGTTATTAGGTAAGTTTCCATACAATGTGTCTTTGTATGGCAGTGCGAGTCTATGTCACTGAGCCCTTGCCGCCACTGAAATATCTTGCCGAAGACACCAGACATGACACCACACGCAGTCATATTATACTAACAACAGTCCAGTCAATCTTGTAATGCATTAGTCCCCAAGTTGTGAGTGCCAAGCGAGGCAGTCTTCAAATCAAGCACTTGCAATTCATGACTTGAGTCTGAACTTAATAATCAGTATGCGTACAAGGGGCCCGTATTTATCAAGCAACTTAAGACTTAAGTTATAAATCGTCAGTGCTTGAAAAGCCAAACTCAGACCAGGAAAGAACTCAAACTGTGGTGGGTTCATTTCTCTGGTTGGTACATTGTTCTGCCGTAAAGAATCAACTAAATTTCCTAAGGTAAAACATTTTAATTGCAGCTGTGTTTGAAATTCTGAATTATGCCTTAAGACGTTTGATAAACACGGTCCCTTGCATCGGGTATGCTTAGTCCAGCAATAAAATTCTAGTTTATATCGGTATTAAATATCAAAGACAACAGAAAAAAAGATAAAACGAACTCCAACATTCGTATACCACTTGTAATGCTATGTGTATGAGAATCAATTGCATGCCCACATAACTAGTGATACTACAGTTTTTCATCACACATGTAAATGATGCTTGACACTTGGAAAATCAGTCGTCGTTCATTCCGAGCATACCACAACTGTCCACGTAAATCGAAGTGTATTTGCTACTGCGGGGGGTTGGGGGGTGGGGGGTGGGGGGGGGGGGCACAATCTGTTTTTGCTTCGCATAGTATATATTTACTTTTACCGGAATACCAACGTACAAAATCGCATTACAAACAGCGAAAATGAAAACCTACTTATTACAGAAATACAAGCACATTATGAGTACTAAATTCAAAACTGTGTGGCATTTCTCGGCCGATAAAATAGTACACCTATTCAACACAAATGAATTTTATTTACAACGACATTTAGGTCACTCTCTGCTTCATGTGGGTACAGCCTCGTTTTCAGTCCGGTAACGTCAAGAAGTTCGCCAGGTGTACTGACGTTACTTCGGGTTTCTTTGCCCAAAATGAACGCCGTTCTCTATGTGAAATATTTTGGAATCCGCTATTAAAAAAGCTCTGAGTGGCTGTAATCAAAAGGGTTTGGTACATCTCTCCTTCACATCTATCACCGCAATGACTGTTTATGTCTTGTTTTTAAATGCTTGCGGTAGTTGTCCTTTCGTCGAAACACTCTCCCACAAATATGACATGTGTACAAGTTGCATGACGTCATCGGCGCGTGAATCGTACGTTGATGACGGAATAGGCTTGTTCTTAGAGTGAAGGATTTCCCACATGTATTGCAGAGAAAGTAGGGTGCAGATGGCGCCTGCGCTGTAACACGATCTGAAACAAGTATAAACAGGGATCGTTCGTAAGAAAACTGCCAACGTTTTGGATAGAATTCCTGGAATTTTGGAATTTAAGCCAAGGCAATTTACAACATAACAAGTACGTGCTAACAAATACGTCCATCGCTCATCCTTTAGCCCCAGAATACAAATACACCACTGGTCTATTTTGTTTCGTCCCAAAAAAAAAAACGGACACAGCATAGTTACCTTCTCATCATGTTTATATTTTTGTTAATATCCTTCTGGTGACATTCACACCATATCTTACAGCGAAATCGTCAAATGTACAAAAATACATTTTAAAAAAGTATAAATGATGGGTAGTAGCTTTGTAAGCCAGACAGCTGTTTCAATTGGTGCATCAAGAATTGAGCGCATCCTCAGAACATGTCATGCGGGTGACAGACAAAGGCACAAGGCTGTTTACGGCTGTTTTGGAAATTGAGAAGATTTTGGCAAGTATTTTAGTATTTAGATGAGTTAAAATATTTTATATGTCTTTTTCGACGCTAAACTATGCTTTGGAAACCCTTTGTACAAAACTGTTTAAAAGCAATTTGGGACGGCTTCGATAAGCAGGTCAGTGATGACACAAAGATTACCTTATAGTGCGCAAAATTTGCCGAATTTGCCGAGGTTTACAAAAATTTAAGACGCAATAAAAATATATGAAAGTATAAATATCACTGCTTATTTTCTCGTAAAGGTTTTGTGGTCTACCAAAACGATGTTGTCTATTTTGAAGCCGTAAAAACTCATTCAGTCTTTCACTGGGTTTCGAATACATAGCCATTAATAAATACTAGATGTTTTGAGTTTCCACTTCCTCTTGTTCAGTTTATCCCTTTGCAACATTTTCCATATTTCTTAATTTTCTTTCAACAAAATTTCGCAAAACATAATTTAAATCATCTGTCTATTACAGGTCCATTCACAGGCAGTTACATTCTAAAAATTAATTTTAACAGAAAGTGTTACGAGAAGTTCACTGGAGACCACCTGCAACTTCTTTCCACCAGTATGTATACATTAAAAAAAATTACACTTACTTTTAACAGATCTGTTGTCTGGGTGATGCTATGATATATTCCGTTATTGCACCAGCTTTTTCTGTTAGATATAACACTCATATTCTATTAATTCAACATAAAGGTTCTATTAGAATAACAGGATATTATGTTGAATATGACAGAACATTGTGTTATAATAATGGAATACACTCTAGCATCACGCAGACAACATGCTTTCTGTTGACTTATTTATTTATTTGATTGATGTTTTACGCCATACTCAAGAATATTTCACTTATGCGACGGCGGCCAGCATTATGGTGGGTGGAAACCGGGCACAGCCCGGGGGAAACCCACGACCATCCGCAGGTTGCTGGATGACCTTCCCACTTACGGCCGGAGAAAAGTTTTCTGTTGAAATTAACAGATTAATGTTTGAGTTTGAGTGTAATTTTCAGTGTGCTTAATGTTACTGTTTTTAGACACAACTGACCACAGATGACGAAGGCGGATACCAAAAGAGGTCCAATAAGATATACCGGATATCAACAGGGGCCAACATGACATATCAGAACTGATATTTAAGCTACTTTTACTGCACAAGCGCACACAAAAGAGTACACTGGTACCAGTATTAACGTGGAAATATATATTGTGAATAAAAAAGTTTTTTTTCTGAACAAAACAACCTTGACCCAAAGGCCAGGGTTACGCTAATAGCAGTAACAGGATTGAAATAGGAACTGAAGGCAAAATCTGTAAATCTACATTGAAATATAAACTATAATCAAATAATAAGTAATTAGAGTTTAACGCCAGATCGTTATGAAAAGTGTTAGAACTAGATATTAAATGGCAACACCCAAAAGCAGAACAAAAGCAAAACTTATGCTGTCAGCTAAGTCAGCTCAACAAATCCCATAAAATTCAGTTTAAATGCGAAAAGCATTTTTAAAGCTGAAAACCTGGAGCAAAAATAAATACATGCTGATGGACATAGCGGTATAGACATTTGTTTGAATGGATTTGAGCCATCGCATTAAAAACAACCCACACACTTGAACTATTAGTACTGGTACAGTAGCTGCTCCTGTCACGATGCTTTGGGTTTGATTGTTATCGAGTCGCCAAGCAGTACTCAACGGCCATTGGCATGCAGGTTACTGATAAGCATGACCACAAACAACGTACACAGAATAACATGATCAAGGTGTATGCTGAATGTATAAGTGGTAAGTGGATCTTTAATAAACTTCATGTCATACCATCAAGCACGATATACTCGTTGTATTGACTGCAGATTGCCACCAGCACGACAATTAAACGATGTTGGAAGCGGGACCTCGAATGTACACAAAGACTGGGATTAAACGCCACTTACTTTTTAGAGTGTTTGAAATAACTTGACCTTTGCCACTGAGTAGCCACGTGGTACTAAGCTGATATACGTACGCGTTTTAAAAATTGTTTTGATTCATTACACAGTACACACGAAGACCACTACAACATGCCTTTGATTAATCTGACCTTCACAGAAAAACACTACAATAAGCTCAAAACGGTTCACATCTTAACGATTACAGGGTAGTAAAGCTGGTGAAAAAGTTTGAAAGAGAAGTCCAATGCTTACTATTCGTAAAATGTATTTATTGATGTATCTGATTGGTGTTTTACGCCGCACTCAAGAATATTTGACTTATACGACAGCGGCCATCATAATGGTGGGAGGGAAATGGGCTCTGTGGAATAAAATACGTAACGGATTTTCATCTTATCCACAATTAAAATTGATGTGAAAACTGAATTCATGTTATTTTGTTCATAAAGATCATCAGTCATGTGAACAACAGTGAAAAATCCTGCTGAAATTTTACAGATAACGGTGTTGTTACCGTTTCAATGAGTGAATTCAATTTTATTTCAAGCGTAGAGGGGTGAAATATACATCGCCAGTATGTCTTGCTTGATGACAACCATCATTTCATACATACACAGAATACACTGAGGTAATCTGAACCTAAATACCATGTAAAAATTCACGGGCCTTTTTATACCATTTAGAGATTTATTTATTCATTTATTTGATTGGTGTTTTACCCAAGAATATTTCACTTTTAAGACAGCGGCTAGCGTTATAGTGGGAGAAAACAGGGCAGAGCCCGGAGGAAACCCTCGGCCATTCGGAATTTCCCACGTGCGCCATTGCGCCGCGCTGGTCTGCTAACCACCTCGGCCACCGTAATGTATGTAGTGGTACGTCAATATGTGACATGTATTATGTATGTTTGAGAAGGCTACTGTAGATCAAGTAAGTAACGCGAGATCTGAAATCTCCACATAAATGCTCAGGCGGATCCAGTCACTGTTTGAAGCCCAATTACGCAAAACAATGGAAGTACTTTTCTCACACATTCATACATCTGGCACCTGAGGTTTCTTAATTGAAAGAAATTTTAAAAAAAAACAAAAAAAAAAACATCATTGACAGTTTTCCGGAAGTCGGTTTAAATCCGTCAAAGAAATGTAGCCAAATATACTTTATCTGGGCAGCAGTTGTGTGGGTGTATGAAGAAACCCATCCGAGGCATCTGTTATGGATATCCACTACTTTTGAGTTGGTCAAAGAAATAAACGCGCACATGTATCATGTCTGTTTCGGTATCTTGGTGTGGAAATAACCAACACTTCCACGTTTACGCAATCTGGGGATGGAAGTTACATGTGTATAGTTTCTCAATTTCTGTTAAGTCGATGTATTGCTCTGCATCTTGGCGTAGAGTTCTTTTATTCTTAGTCTGAACGCCCTCTGGGAATTGGCAAACACTTTCGAGGAGACGATCGACTTGGAGTATCCAGTGGATTTCAAGTAGCGATCCAGACTCCAGCGGATACATTCTAGGGATCTGGGTTTGTAGTCATGGCCGTGTGGAGTTTTCACGCTCAGATAGAAATCGTTCAGGTAAACATCCAGCTGTTCCGGTGGAATCTCAAAGCAGTTCCGAGCGTCTTGGTTCCGTTCTCTTTGTGACAGCCACCGCTCGAAGACGCCAGCTGACACCACCATGTTGGTGACTGTTGCTTTTGGGATACTCTCGACATCCCGGATGTAACATCGGCGGTTTACACGGTTTCGTTTCTCGATATACAGGTAGCGGCCGATATCCAGCACATCAAGTCCTCGATCTACCAACGACATGAGGGGAAAAATATAATTTCCTGTATGGTTACGGTAGGTCAATTTCAAATATGTAATTATGTATTTTCAAGCAGGCCACCATTTTGCTATCAATGTTACCAAAAGTCGAAATGACAAGAAAGACAAAACCAGGTAAACAAAACAGAAAATGTAAAACGGGTACCGGTAATCGACATCCAAAGTGCAACTAGCGTAAACTGTTTAATGTGTAAATTGTGTACATTTCAATGTACACAAATGAATACATATATATCATACAAATCAGAAGCAACATTTTTCACTCATAATTTTCACCCCGTTCATCAAATGTGGTGTTCCATATTTCCACCAGAGCTTAACACTGCCCTATGAGTCATTTCTTTCTACTGGTATAACTCAAGGGGTCAACGACCCTAACCTACTGAATACTTTACAACAGTGTCCAGTTTTCACCATACAGTACAACTCTGCCATTATAGAGACGGGCTGGATTGTCCTCTTCCACGCAGCTTACAGCACAACCAGTGGCAACGTCCACTTATGAGACACTTACCACAGTGGGAATATCCATGTTGTAATTTTTGTTGTTAATACTAATTTTCCCGGTTAGTATCACATAAGGTAACGTGGTGAAGATATGTTAAATGAATGAATGATTATGGCTTAACGTTTTTCAGCAATATCGTGGCGATATGTTAAGCGATACAGGCGTTCAATTTCGATGAAATGGAGCTACTAAAGCTTTCTCTACTTTTGCAGTAAAACTTGAGGCTCATTCTTCAGCATGTGCCTGTATATGTGTTGAATTTCCAAAGACAACGTTTAACACGATCCACGGGAGAACAAAGAAAATACATACAGTAAAATACCTAAGGCGGAATAATCGCAGAGAAGCACTTTTCAGTGATGCTGGGAAGACACCAAACCATCTTCTACGTGAATGAGTGAAATCAGTATTGAAATCGTGTAACGTGCTACATATTGGAGACAGAGGGAAGCGTCAAATACTGTTCGGGTTAAGCTTATATACCCCTCATCCACAGAAAATAACAGCAACAAAAAGATAGTTCAACTTATTTGCTACGCGTACACTCAAAGAAATAATTTTTTAATTTAACAGAAAGTCTGTTGTCTTAGTGATGCAAGAATATATTCTATTATTCAACACCATATTCTGTCATATTCAACATAATATTATGTTAGTGTAACAGAATTTTTTTCCTGAATTAATAGTATATGTGCGTTATATTTAACAGAACAATCTGCTGCGATAACAGAATACATTCTAGCACCACACAGATAACAGACTTTGTTAAACTTAACAAATTAATTTTTTTTAAGTGCCGTGCAAAGCATTTAATCAAAAGTAGTAAGTTATCCCTGTGTTTCAAGGGCAGCCGCTCCTATACAGCCATGACAACAAATACAACGGCGTACAAAAAATCCACATAAGGCAACATCGAAGTTCGTGGGGCTGATAGGCCAATTAAATTAGAAGTTACAAGTTCAACTTGTAACTTCAAATTAAAATAGATTAATTAACTGTACATTAACGTTAAAGTTGTTACAGCTTGTAACTTCTAGCTTAAGGCATCTAATAATAAGATTAAGTGGGCGATGCATCACAAGTATTCGTAAAACATGCACATGTATGCTTTGTCGTAGTATGTAACAATTTGCGGTGCTGAATTTCAATGAAATTACATATTTACTCAAGCAAACTACAGAAATACTTAAAACACATCCATGTTAACTCGAACTAAAAGAACAAACATCGCCCACTGCAACAAAAACTTGGCCATCCCAACACTTCAGTCATTTACCATCATCACATTCTGTACGAGGCTAAAACACAAGAACGTTCGTAGTAAAACGAGACGTGCCAGGTCGTATCTCTAGGATATTCTGGAGTACGGCGTAAAACGCCAAAAAGATAGAAAAGTAACAATTCTTTTGTGCAGGTGACGTAACTAAGACTGAGAATTTTACTTTCGTTGATGAACTTAAAAGTAGCGTTGTTTGAAATGTAGCTACGATCGTTTTGTAAGCGTGGTCACTGACTAGGACATGCAAGCTGATTGGTCGAATGGTAGTGATCTCATCTGAAACATTATTGGCCGCTTCTACAGCAATGGCATCTCCATACATATTTGCACATCCGGACATACAGCAATCTCATAGTATCAACAGTGCCGGTTGTAACAAAAGGATATGTTCAGAAATACTCATACTGAAGACGTTTGCCTAATATATATATATATATATATATATATATATATATATATATATATATATATATATATATATATATATATATATATATATATATATATCTTACACACTCAGAAAAAGAAATCAGAAAAAAAGAGAGTCTGTTGTCTGAGTGATGTCTAAATGTACTGTTATTAAGCACTTTGTGTTACTTTACCAGATTAATTTTTTGAGTGTACTCCAATGTTTCGGAAACGAGTTTTTCCATTATCGACTAGTGCAAATGCCGCAGTGTTCAAAACCTCTGGATATACACACCACATTACTGTATTGTACGCCACATACAAAAGTACTGTAAAGATTTGACTAATGTACAATAATGTTTGCAACAGTTACTTACCAAACACAAGTGCGAGGTAGGTGTTACAGTATGGACTTAAAGACCTAAATCTATGGTGGTATGTATTAATAGTATTAATGATTTAAGTCACAACACTCTGGCTGCGAACACAGGCACACGTATAATACGGCGCTGTACGCCTATACACGTCAAGTAGCTTTATAGCAACTTGCTTATGTGACTATGGCATCACCTGTGCACAAAGCCAGAAGGGCGGTGCCTGCGTACAAAAAATAAGACCCTGTATCCAAAACTGCGGGCATCTTTTACTATTACAATACGTCATGTTCAAGAAGTTTTGTTAATAACGTACATAAAAAAAAATTGACCCAAGCTTACAGGTAACACTTTTCACGGATCGTCAGCAAACGATGAATCCGTGAAGAAACCGTAAACTTTTCTGAACAGGTCTATAAATTCTCTTTTTTTCTGAAATTCCTTTGCAATAAAATAAAACAAACTATAAACTTGTATCACTGCACAGCTCTGCAAAGTGTTAAATGTATACCGTACCTTGCACATCTATTTTGCATCGTAGAATGGTACATCACACACTCGTTTCGAGTCTCTACCTTCTTTAATATAACCGCCCTTATATAAGTGAAATAATCTCTAATATGCCATATCACTCAATCGGTTGAACTAATTAACATTCAAATCACTTATTTTTAGTAAAGCGTGAAAGAGAAAATAACACACGTATAATTTTCTTTTGGCAACACAAGGATGTGTTTTAGGTGCCATCAACATGGACATGTAGAGTATGAATGTTATTCCGTATTAAAACGGTAAACGTGGTCATAGCGCACGAAGCTCGTTTTTATCCTGCAAAATCGCTTACTCTAATTTGTTTGTCAAGTTACAAACCCAGGATCCCCAAAATTACTGTTGTTCTTCTGACATTCGCTTGGAAATCTCCGGAGTCAGGAATACCAACCTTTTGTTTTTGATCTTCTCCATAAGATCACAACTATCACTGTAAAGATTGATGTAACAAAAACGAGGAAACCGCCTAACACCCCTCCAACAATCGCCTCGCTGTTTGCTCCAGCGTGATTTCCAGATGTGTCTGCAACGACAAACAAACTGTTTAATTAACAATGTCCACTTCCGACGTATTGGCGCTGGAAATATTTAGAACATGTTACCAGCTTTATTGACTATGTATTTACTTTTTCTTATATATTACTATGGGAACTTGTGTTTTAGGCTGTTTTGGAATTTAGTGTGGACGCATTTAACTACTACAAAGACGTCTTTGTTGACTAAGGTTCTGCAGATTTAAAATTACTATCTTGACATCTTGATTTAACCGAACTTTAACGCAAAACCTTTCTTTGCCGATGGCTTCTCAGTGACGTCAACATAAAATCTGATACTTGATGTGTGGGTTACTCCGTTGATGTCAGAGGAGACGGTCAAGGTTTAGTTGCCCTTATCCTCCTGGCGGACATCAGTCAGTGTCAGTATGGTGACTGTCCCCAGAAGACTGACCAGCTGACCATACAGCACCAGACTGACCAGAACTGCCTCTTCCAGGTGAGACTGTAGGGCGTCACTCTCCCCGGCTTTCTCCCACATCACCCGGACAGTACCGGAGGACGATCGTGCGTAAAAAGACACGAATATTGTCTCAGATGTCCCCAAACCAATCGTCACCTTCTTTGAGTGATTCTGAAACACGGCGGGAGATGAAAAGAAAAAACAAATACAAGGAAAAAAACAAGCAGAGAATAATATGAGCATTTAAATACGAAGGTTGACGATTAGAGAGATTTAGCATTGGTATATTGTAGAGCATAGAGTCTAGAAACTCTTAAGAAACCACCCGTTGACCACAATATTACAGTTAACCTTCCGGTCACTCCACATAATCTATTCTGTACAGCAATGAGTGTATAAACAGTGCAGTGACGATTGTATCAAACTTAGGAGATCGTCAAATGAAACCGGTGAAATATGGCCTATGGTCGATTCACTACAGCTAGGGTTTTACTTTCAGCGCTTATGTAAAATAACTAGACACTGGCAACGTACATAAGCCCCTAGAACTAGACGCCATATTTGGACTTCTCGTGATCGGTCATCCATGGGCACAGTAAATCGTCATATCACTTGTGCATAACTCTACATAAACGGACGGCCAAAAGAAACTTTACCATACGTTTAATTGCCCAAATTTATAATAACACAAAACAACATATGCAGGACGCCGTAACGCCGAGCTGTTAAGTGTCCGTCAATCATGACCAGTGGTGTCTGTTCCTGTCCACAAATCCCTCCCCATACCATCACTTCACTATCACCATACGGTGCCACTTCCTGAATGCAAGCTTATGCCGATCTTTTGCCTCCTCTACGGCCTACATGCTGTCTTCCATCAGCTCTGAACATACAGAGGCGGCTCATCTGTGAAGACGACCCGTTGCCAATCACGTCGCAGCTAACGTTGTACAACTTGGGCCCACCTCAACCTCTGACAACCATGTTGGGCCGTCAATAACTGCCCTCTGATTGGTCAATAAACCCGGATTCCTTGATCCCGGAGTCTCCTTGACACTGTCTGCCGACTTAGCCGATGACCTAACGCATTCAGTGATGATGACGTCACAGTCAGGAAGCGTTTGCGCAGATGCAAGACACGCAAGTACCGGGCACTGATTATCCTAGGTCTGCCTGATCTTGGCCTGTCTGAGGTCCGTCCTCTCTGCCTGTATCGCTGCATCAGATTTAAAACGGTTACACGAGAACAGCCATAAGTTGGTTAGTATGTTAGTATGACAGGCTCTCACAGCCGTCATGCCCAGGGCCCTCTCGCGTTGTTCTGGAGACAGTCGTGGCATCACTACGGTGGTTTTTAAACACTGTGCATGTCTGACATACTGACTTTAACGTTTTTTACACCGCTTGACCTTGTGGATTCGGCCCATCCACGGGTCACGTGGTTTAAACTTTTATTTTTCTGTTGCAACGGATTGGTATTGGCTTACATGTAGCTTTACCCAAATGGGAATATATTTGCACTTGATTTTTACTGGGTTAAGTTGACCGAATTCACTGAAAACGTTTGCTAAACTTCAATTTATGAGTGGTAAAGTTTCTTTTGGTCTTGAGTTTATATTGTTTCGTTAAAATGTACCTTAAAATGAACTCCAAACAGTTGGGCAGTTTAAAATGATGATAACAGAAATGAGAACTGAACATTGTATCGAACACATTGTTGTTGTTGCTGCACGGCTTGTAGATGAACTGGCATTTTTACTACAATAGTAGCAAATCGTTACAGATGTTACTTAATCATTAGGAAACTTCAATGGCCAGCTCGTGATGTCAACGGTCGGATTTTTTCAAAAACGATTATGTCATCTTGCTTGGAACTCGGTGTACACCCCGAAGTGCCCCGACCCCGGTGAATTCTGTCGATGACGTTAGCCCTGCCCCGATTCCGGCTCGGTCTGTCATCCACATAGTTATTTTTAAACAGGGATCATCGTTAACGTCAGCACTGCAAGCTGCTTAATTTCCGGACTGACAGCTGGGGCATTAAGAAAACTGTGCTTTGAAAACATTTTTACCTCCCCACTCCCCCAAAGTGAAAGATGAAAGCTTGTACTGTTATATGTTATTACATTTGATAATCTGCACATTGAGAAATGAAACCAAAGCGTTTTATCTATCCTTTAATATACTGACAGTATACATTGTGTCTTGAGCAGACAGCGCTACAAATCTTAATAAAACTGGGTATTGAAAGTGATGGTCCACTCTGCTTGGCGTACTAGTTTATGTAATGTCATTATGTTAGGCTGTATGACGGCATCATGTCTGTGTGACATCATCATGTCATGTATGACGTGATCATGTTATCAGTGTAAGGCCATCAAGATATATGTATATATCGTCTGTGTGACGTCATCACGTCATCTGTGTGACGTCAGTAGCCAGTAGCATGTGGAACACCTTTGTTTATTGTGCAAACAGGTTTTCTGTCAGATATGACAAACCCTATCTGACAAATGATCTGAGAAGCTTGTCAGTGTAGAGCAAATGGAGAGAGCAGATAAAGCTTAGGTTGGTTACATAAAAATTTCAATCCACAGCTTTATCTTACAAAATAATATTAAAACTTACTGAGAGGAGCCACATAGATCAGCCCTGATTGTGAAGACTTAATGCCGTTTGTCACTGAACACACATAATCTCCGGCGTCTGTGTATGTCAGGTTCTCAGGCAGAACGTAGTTTACAGAAGTGCCAAGTTTCTCATTCCCCAGTCTCCGTATGAGTATCCCGCCCAGGCGATGTTCCCACGGGCTGAAGGCGTGCATGTTAGGATAACCCTCAGCTGTACAGGTTAACTGATGAGAACGTTGGTCAAAAGTCACCTCCACATCCGATGGAGCTACGATATTGACAGTTGATATATAGGTTAGCATTTTCTTCTCATTTGGTATTTTGTCAAACCCAGTTAAGGTACGACAAACAGTAAAACGTTTAATTTTGTCAATTTCCGACCCGTTGCTGTCACACGTGTATTCGCCAGCAGCTGACCTCTGTACAGCTTTATCTCGTAAAGAGCTGATGTACCTTGACCTCTGCATTCCGTGACCTTCGCATATCATTATCAGCATATGTCAAATTAGTTTTTGTTAATAAAAAGCCGGATTAGCGTTAATTAAGCCGTTTTTTTAATGGCTTGATGTGTTCAAGAATGGGCTTTTGTTTGTTATGAAGAACCTGTGAAAAAAGTTTCAACCTTGTACTCAACCTTGACCTTTCCACTCGCATTGAGGTCATTTGAGATGTAAATATTTGACCCGTTCTTAAGTAGATTTATACATGTAGTTGGGGGGATAAGAATTTACTGTTTGCTTTATCAGTGCGCCCACATGTTTAGCTTTAGGTATAATTTGTTTAAAAAGTAATCATTGTACGCTACATCACCGACAGATGTCCTAATTAGCGTTAATCAGACGTTTCTCATTTGGTTTAGTACATCAGCTAAGAAAATAAGAATCGGTTTTTCGGCGGTAAGAACCTTTAAAATAGCATTCGATAATGTACTCAACCGTGACCGATACCATTGTTTTGGGGAAATTTAGAACATATATTAACTTTTGACTCGTTTTTACTGGAAATTATACGTGGAGTTGCATCTTAAGAATTAGCATTTTACAATCAGCATATCCCAAGGTATCTTTTGGGAAAAACAAATGCTGGGGATTTAAAATTCAACATTTTGTGACGCAATCTAAAGTAATTTGAACCCATTCCAGCGGGCTTTGCGCGGCTGCCGGAAATAGGATGGGCCTTTCATACGCGGCGTGAACGATACAAATCTGTTGGCTACAAAAATTGTATACCCATATTCAATCACGTGTAGGGCATATGTGGGAAGGTCTGGCAGCAACCCGCGGATAGTTGAGGGTTTCCTCCGGGCTCTGCCTGGTTCTTCCCACCATAATGCTAGCCGCCGTCGAATAAGTGAAATATCCTTGAGTACGGCGTATTACACCAATCAAAGAATAAATCAGTAAATCACGTGTAACACTGCTACATATATTGGACCACACGTGCTTGACCGTTGTCTTCTGTTCTACATGTACAGGTACTTACCTAACACCCTGGCAGTTGAGTTCTGTTCTACATGTACAGATACTTACTTAACACCCTGACAGTTGTCTTCTGTTGTACATGTACAGGTACTTACTTAACACCCTGACAGTTGTCTTCTGTTCCACATGTACAGGTACTTACTTAACACCCTCACAGTTGTCTGCTGTTCTACATGTACATGTACTTACTTAACACCCTGACAGTTGTCTGCTGTTCTACATGTACAGGTACTTACCTAACACCCTGACAGTTGTCTGCTGTTCTACATGTACAGGTACTTACCTAACACCCTGACAGTTGTCTTCTGTTCTACATGTACAGGTACCTACCCAACACCCTGACAGTTGTCTTCTGTTCTACATGTACAGGTACTTACATAACACCCTCACAGTTGTCTGCTGTTCTACATGTACAGGTACTTACCTAACACCCTCACAGTTGTCTGTTGTTCTACATGTGCAGGTACTTACCTAACACGCTGACAGTTGTCTGTTGTTCTACATGTGCAGGTACTTACCTAACACGCTGACAGTTGTCTGTTGTTCTACATGTACAGGTACTTACCTAACACCCTAACAGTTGTCTGCTGTTCTACATGTACAGGTACTTACCTAACACCCTAACAGTTGTCTGCTGTTCTACATGTACAGGTACTTACATAACACCCTGGCAGTTGTCTCCTGTTCTACATGTACAGGTACTTACATAACACCCTGACAGTTGTCTCCTTTTCTACATGTACAGGTACTTACCTAACACCCTGACAGTTGTCTCCTGCTGATCTCCTCCAGGTCCTGCATCCTGAACGTCCTGCCGTCATCTCTCTGACGACTGAGGGAGCTGATGCTCAGGTTATTGCTGCTCCCCACAAGGCTGATCACATCGTTCCAGCTAGTGTTTGCTTTGAAGACTTGACCATCGCTTCTGACTAGGAGGGGAGTATTACCAATACTCCACTGCAGATTCCCCTGTATAATGACTGTACAGGGCAGGACCACTGTCCCTCCCTCAAACCCCTCCACGACCCTCTGAGCCAACGCCATGTCCACGGTAACTGAACACAGTACTGTTTAAACATAAGATTAATTGTATCATCTGGAAAGGAAAGTTACAAAATATGACAACTTTCTTCAATTGGACAAGCTAGAGGTGTGCATGAAAACAGTTGGACTTAAAATTTTTTTAGACTGTTGAATATTCATGTAGTTAAATGTATGCGAATGTGTGGATTCTGTGCTGGGAAATACTGACCGTAAAATCAGTGGTTAGGCCCCTCACCTCACAAAAAGTTGTTAGATGTTTAAAACATCTAATGACGTAATAGAAGTAATAAGCACGTAAGTGATGTGAGTCTGTAGATCAGTAGAAAAAGAAAAGGTAATGTGAAAATAGATAAATACATAGATAAGTTTTACTCCAGCTCAGTTAGATGTCATTGACAAATTAGTCAGGTGTAATATTTAAAACAAAGATTTTTTGAACATTTTGATTTTGTATTAAATTTGATTTTTGGGTATAGGAATTACCGGCACCAACTATTGCCACACATCGCCCACTTGCGCCCATGAGGTCTTGCACAAAGCCCATATAGCAAGAAAAAGCCAAGGCTATCAACATACTTCTGCCCAAACCATGCGAGCTTACTACTGATGTGATTATGACTTATGAATGTTTAGAGTGTCAGAAATGAGCTACTTCCCGATAGGTCTGAACTTCACCCTAAATGGCATCAAATAGCCTAGAAGTGCTATTCATGGAATTCTCACTTTAAGATGATTTAGTCCGATTGAGAAAGAAATGTACATTGACCACTGTACATGGAAGATGTCCACTTTCTTAACGGTGGACGTAATAGGGAGAACCATACGGTTACAACGCTCTAGTGTTATGTTATCGTATTTTGTAAAAAAAAAAAAGGAAAAAATAGTCATGGGGTGAAGGAAAGAGAATTTAGCCTAACCGAAATTATATATGTTCTTATAAAGTGAAAAGAAAACTTTCTTATCATCAGAAGAACATTTTTCAACGTTTTAAGACGAGAGTTAGCCTTATTCTAACCTTACACCAACTAAACCTCTTACTTTTTAGTGTACAACATTTCCACGAATATACATCAATTTACTTCTGAGACTTTGCACTCAGGTCTTTTACTACCAAGATTATAAACTTTGGACCACAAAGAGCGTTGAAAGCCTTTAAATGAGACCCAATTTATCGGCAGTCAGTCACCTGCTCCATTTTGCCAATTTGGCTCAGTTGCTTAAAAGTGTATTAGCAGTTAAGACCGGTACTAAATTTAGTCTGAACTAAAGTGCCGCTGATTGTGTACTAGGCCAAGATCAATACTAGAATTTAAGTCTGGCCAAACGTTTAATGTACTTTGGAAAAACCGAGCACTTTAGTCTGCGACCAGCTGTTTGTTACGTCTCTTTGTTCTTCCCAGACTTGGCATGGTCCCACGCTTAACAGTCCCATATACCGAGGGTAGGAACTCTCCTCAAGTGTAGGTAGACAAGGCTAGAATCCACCGACACTCAGACCTGTCCATCCCCGGCACTAGCCCGTCGTACTGGGGATAACAACTCCTGTCCAACACACAGTAGAGGACAAGACTAGAACTCAACGACACAGAGACGTATCCATCCCCGGCACCAGACAGCCCTATCGAGGATAACACCTACCGTACGCCACACAGTAGACGACAAGGATAGAACGCACCTACACAGAGACGTGTCCAGCTCTGGCACCAGCCCGCCATGATCAGCTTTACCTCTGAGCTAACTTCCCTGCCCAGGTTGTATACATGTACGTAAGCATAGCCTTCGGTCTGGTTTATACACAGTGGGTAGGTCATTGGGTGAGACTATCTCTGCGTTGATGTATTCTTTGGAAATCATGATGTGTGTCGCACTGCACAATATATGTAATAGGTACATGGTAAAACTGGGACAGCTTAGCTCTGTGTTAAAGCTCTGTGTACACATATGTACATGTACATCAAAGTGTGTTATTAGACCTACACCTCTTAGAAATAAAACAGCTAAAGCTAACATTGTCTTCATAACTTATAAGCTGCAGGACTGAGCCTTACAAAGTATGTCAGACATCTGGACACGTAAAATTTCCATTTTCAGCAAACACAAATCTTTATTTCTCCATTTCTGGTAAAATGTATTTACTTATTCTCGGGATGTTTTCATTTTTGTCTTGTTGGGTAATTCTATGGGTGGATGAAATCGGAGTACCTGGTGTAAACCACCGATCTCCAGTAACTTACTGACGAGCTTTCGAACCGTATTTTTAAAGTCTAATTTTATTTAACCATTTCTGGTAGCAGAAGACACCTGTGTGCACTCTTCTTGTCGAGTGACAGAAAGAATGGAGAGTGATTGAAAAAAGAGGATCAGCCAGTTTAACCCTGATCCAAAGATCGGTTATGCACACATATCAAGGTGTTTTTGAAAAATGGAAAATTACAGCTAACAAATGGAATAAATGAAAAGCCAGAACATGTCAGTGTTTTCTACACCAGTCTTACTAAACTAAGATGTACTGAATAAAATCACCCCGGCAATTGTTAGAGAGCAATGTACGAGTTCCCCGTGATGACCAATCCGCGTGCTCGGGCAGTACCCTACAACTATCCATTTTGAGAAACGTGTTTAAATAGCAAAAGTACAACCTGACGACCAATGCTGAGGAACAAAATGATAAGTGTGGAATTCCCTTGTTAAAATGTAAACAAACAGTATTGCACATAAGGAACTGAAACTGCACTTAAGCATGTACAAATCGGTACAAATGACTTATCACAAAATGACAAATCAAAAAATTGTTATTATTATACCTCCTAGGGTTATTCTCCGTTTCCAGTGGTCCAGAGACGGTCACATGGTATTCCGCAAAACACAATGTACAGCGATCACGCGCTCAAGGAATGCAGCGTCACGCTCGCAAAGTATTATCCCACTTTGGCAAGCAATACCCAACGATCTCCTTGACGAGACAATGTCCAACGATCTCGTGCTAATATCAAACGACCACGTGCGTTATTTCACAGCAGTTATCTCCTTTTGAGAGGCCTCTTGCGTCTGCTAGTTTGTAAACAAGCAAACGGTGGTTATAACTTCGCTATCTCCGTCCGAATTTGACGATTTAAAGTACACCTCAAAAAGCTACTGTTTTTTCGGTATAAGGAAATATCGACAGGTGATATTGAACTCGGGTTTCACTTCTCTCGAGTTGGTAGAACGTCCGCTTCGTGGAGGTTGTAGCTTCCTCGCTTGGCGTTTAGCATTAAGGAGATAGTGCAACGACTGCTTGACCCGTATCAGTATAATGGTTCGGGCGGGGTGGCTTATTTGTCTTCGGTAAGGCGTCTCAGTGAAGCAGCACTAGATAAAAGAACGATGGAAATCCGTCTTGCAACAAGGAGGCACATAACATGCACTCTTATGACTCGTGAAAAAAATTGTGAAATACGACGTTAAACCCCTAATACTCACTCACTCATTATTTCTCTCGAGGTGACAATTCCTGATGCCCCACACTAGAAAATGCGCTATTTGTATACATATCGAGACCAACAAGATGCCAATGTAATTTTATTCACACGAGAAAATATTGAACAGTGCATACAGGTCACAACAAAGGAAATATAAAATAGGCTTTTCTCCATCATTTCTAGAAGGATTTTTTCCCGTAATACACGTCCAATATTGGTTAGAAGCTCCTAAAATAGCAAGAAACAATTTAATGCGGAACTTGTAAACATCTGAGTAAACCGTTTGATACACAACCAATGTCATACATAAGTATGCAGTTCACAAAAGTAAAACAAAACTAGGATGAAACGAACAAAACGAACATAAGAAACTTGTGTACCACATATATACATGTACAAAAGCGACCAATCTGTAACTCCCCATGGTGAAGACATTTACCAAGTTTCCATGAAATATAATGCACATTACAAAACGATTCACAAAAAGTCCGGAAAAGAGTTTAGTGACGGACAGATGGACTGATTGGGGGACAGAGGAAGAGTAAACATATAGTTCACTTTGGTTCCGGTAGAGAACCAATTAACACCGCTAGGCTCTCAGCTATCCGGAACCCTAGGTGTATATGACGCATTTGATGTTAAAAAAATAAATAAACATAGATGAGATTAGACGTTCTGGTAGTTTGCCCGGTCCTCACTCCGTGCCGCCTCCGCATTAGACTTAGTACCCTCAGTGTTCTCGTACGTGTTGTCACCAGACGTAGTGGGTGACGTCATGGACTCATAGTTCACCTCACGTGATCCTGGGTTTCTGGCGATATTGTGAGCAAGTGACTCGTAACTGTGATCTGTAATTACACATATATATACCTGCTAATATACAGAAGCCAACTGCTTGTAGATATTTGATGTAATATATGAGATTGGTTTATTTGATTAAAGTTATACTTCGTATTCAAAAATATGTGACTTAATGACGACAGCGGTTGGAGGAAACCGAAGACATCCCAGCAAAAAACCCACGACCTTCCACGGGTTACCGCCGTACAATGCCGTATACGACCGAAGAGGGAGCCAGCATGAACTGGATTTGAACTCACAGTCACTGCATACGTTATTGGAAGCAGTTAAGAAGCTTACGTAGCTTATAGTGGTTTCAATTCTCCTCCAGTCTCCGAAAAGAAATAAACACTTAAATAGTTGAGTGAATACTATATGCAATTTTTGTTATCCAAATTCCAGATTTGAACTTGTCAGCTCAACCTGTGGCAAGCTTAACATTTATTAAACGTCAGTTGTATCACTTGACGCCTTTACCATATCTGTTTTATTTCAGAGAATTAGCCAATAAAAATAACATCTGATTTTTATCGATATTTACTGATATTGACAGCAGGGTCATGGTGAGTATCGGCCGGTCTCGGTATCGTCCGCATTTCTCCGATGAGATCTCCTGCTGGTGACATCTGCCTAGAATAGCAATTTAGTAAGATAAGTTTAGTCACTGTTAGTAATTATGTGGTTACTTCCTCCAAGGCTCTCACATTTCCCTTTTTATTAAAGCTTAGTTTATCATGAAACTAAATGACTGTGCAAATTATGAACGTTTATTTTTCCCATCGTATCTTTTAAATTGTGCTCTATATTTCTGTAATACCGGCCATTCGGAAGAAGATACAAAAAACAAATCCTACAGGCGGAAATTAGCGGGTTTTTTTTTCTTTAGTGTTTATTACGTTGTATCAGATAAAGAGAGCTCTGATCAGGAACAAAACAATTGTGTTTCTCTATGCTTCATTAAAAATATTTAATTAAGAAAAAAACAGATAACAGCATACGTCTTTTTCATATTTTATCTTATGAAAGACTCAGTGAAATATTAAGTGAGAACAGGAAAACCTGACCTCATTTTTCATTCGCATGGTTTAATAACCTCAAACTCTGAAAGCTCCGATATGTAAAAAAGAAGATTTGCACCGTCTCCGAACAATTACGTTACCATGGCACACTATTTCTGTGTTAAGTGCTCACTGACAATCTCTGCACTCTGTTTGATAGACTCAGGGTTTGTCGTGTAGTGATACTACATGTGAAATAACGAGTAGAGAAATAGTGGAATTTAAGTACCTGTTTTCAGTACCCTCTGGTAAAGCTGAAATAAAATAAAGCAAACTATAAACTTGTATCACTGCACAGCTCTGCAAAGTGTTAAATGTATACGGTCCCTTGCACATTTATTTTGCATCGTAGAATGGTACTTCACACAATCGTTTCAAGTTCTCTACCTTCTTTAATATAACTGCCCTTATATAAGTGTAAATAATCTCTAATATGCCATATCACTCAATCGGACGAACTAATTACCATTCAAATCACTTATTTTTAGTAAAGCGTGAAAGAGAAAATAACACACGTATAATTTTCTTTAGGCAACACAAGGATGTGTTTTGGGTGCCATCAACATGGACATGTAGAATATGAATGTTATTCCGTATTAAAACGGTAAACGTGGTTATAGAGCACGAAGCTCGTTTTCATCCTGCAAAACCGCCTACTCTAATTTGTTTGTCAAGTTACAAACCCAGGATCCCCAAAATAACTGTTGTTCTTCTGACATTCGCTTGGAAATCTCCGGAGTCAGGAATACCAACCTTTCGTTTTTGATCTTCTCCATAAGATCACAACTATCACTGTAAAGATAGATGTAAGAACAACGAGGAAACCGCCTAACACCCCTCCAACAATCGCCCCACTGTTTGCTCCAGCGTGATTTCCAGATGTGTCTGCAACGACAAACAAACTGTTTAATTAACAATGTCCACTTCCGACGTACTGGCGCTGGAAATATTTAGAACATGTTACCAGCTTTATGACTATGTATTTACTTTTTCTTATATATTACTATGGGAACTTGTGTTTTAGGCTGTTTTGGAATTTAGTCTGGACGCATTTAACTACTACAAAGACGTCTTTGTTTACTCTAAGGTTCTGCAGATTTAAAATTACTATCTTGACATCTTGATTTAACCGAACTTTAACGCAAAACCTTTCTTTGCCGATGGCTTCTCAGTGACGTCAACATAAAATCTGGTACTTGATGTGTCGGCTACTCCGTTGATGTCAGAGGAGACGGTCAAGGTATAGTTGCCCTTATCCTCCTGGCGGACATCAGTCAGTGTCAGTATGGTGACTGTCCCCAGAAGACTGACCAGCTGACCATACAGCACCAGACTGACCAGACCCGCCTCTTCCCGGTGAGACTGTAGGGTGTCACTCTCTCCGGCTTTCTCCCACATCACCCGGACAGTACCGGAGGACGATCGCGTAAAAAGACACGAATATTGTCTCAGATGTCCCCAAACCAATCGTCACCTTCTTTGAGTGATTCTGAAACACAGCGGGAGCTGAAAAGAAAAAAACAAATACAAGGAAAAAAAACAAGCAGAGAATAATATGAGCATTTAAATACGAAGGTTGACGATTAGAGAGATTTAGCATTGGTATATTGTAGTGCATAGAGTCTAGAAACTCTTAAGAAACCACCCGTTGACCACAATATTACAGTTAACCTTCCGGTCACTCCACATAATCTATTCTGTACAGCAATGAGTGTATAAACAGTGCAGTGACGATTGTATGAAACTTAGGAGATCGTCACATGAAACCGGTGAAATATGGCCTATGGTCGATTCACTACAGCTAGGGTTTTACTCTCAGTGCTTATGTAAAATAACTAGACACTGGCAACGTACATAAGCCCATAGAACTAGACGCCATATTTGGACTTCTCGTGATCGGTCATCCATAGGCACAGTGAATCGTCATATCACTTGTACATAACTCTACATAAACGGACGGCCAAAAGAAACTTTACCATACGTTTAATTACCCAAATTTATAATAACACAAAACAACAGATGCTGGACGCCGCAACGCCGAGCTGTTAAGTGTCCGTCAATCATGACCAGTGGTGTCTGTTCCTGTCCACAAATCCCTCCCCATACCATCACTCCACCATCACCATACGGCGCCACTTCCTGAATGGAAACTTATGCCGATTTTTTGACTCCTCTACGGCCTACACGCTGTCTTCCATCAGCTCTGAACATACAGAGGCGGCTCATCTGTGAAGACGACCCGTTGCCAATCACGTCGCAGCTAACGTTGTACAACTTGGGCCCACCTCAACCTCTGACAACGATGTTGGGCCGTCAATAATTGCCCTCTGATTGGTCAATAAACCCGGATTCCTTGATCCCGGAGTCTCATTGACACTGTCTACCGACTGAGTCGATGACCTAACGCATTCAGTGATGATGACGTCACAGTCAGGAAGCGATTGCGCAGATGCAAGACACGCAAGTACCGGGCACTGATTATCCTAGGTCTGCCTGATCTTGGCCTGTCTGAGGTCAGTCCTGTCTGCCTGTATCGCTGCATCAGATTTGAAACGGTTACACGAGAACAGCCATAAGTTCTTGCAATGTTAGTATGAGTGGCTCTCACAGCCATCATGCCCAGGGCCCTCTGGCGTTGTTCTGGAGACAGTCGTGGCATCACTACGGTGGTTTTTAAACACTGTGCATGTCTGACATACTGGCTTTAACGTTTTTTACACCGCTTGACCTTGTGGATTCCGCCCGTCCACGGGTCACGTGGTTTAAACTTTTATTTTTCTGTTGCAACGGATTGGTATTGGCTTACATGTAGCTTTACCCAAATGGGAATATATTTACACTTGATTTTTACTGGGTTAAGTTGACCGAATTCATTGAAAACGTTTGCTAAACTTCAATTTATGAGTGGTAAAGTTTCTTTTGGTCTTGAGTTTATATTGTTTCGTTAAAATGTACCTTAAAATGAACTCCAAACAGTTGGGCAGTTTAAAATGATGATAACAGAAATGAGAACTGAACATTGTATCGAACACATTGTTGTTGTTGCTGCACGGCTTGTAGATGAACTGGCATTTTTACTACAATAGTAGCAAATCGTTACAGATGTTACTTAATCATTAGGAAACTTCAATGGCCAGCTCGTGATGTCAACGGTCGGATGTCACCTTGCTTGGAACTCGGTGTACACCCCCGAAGTGCCCGGTGAATTCTGTCGATAACGTTAGCCCTGCCCCGATTCCGGCTCGGTCTGTCATCCACATAGTTATTTTTTAAACAGGGTTCATCGTTAACGTCAGCACTGCAAGCTGCTTAATTTCCGGACTGACAGCTAGGGTATTAAGAAAACTGTGCTTTGAAAACATTTTTACCTCCCCACTCCCCCAAAGTGAAAGATGAAAGCTTGTGCTGTTATATGTTATTACATTTGATAATCTGCACATTGAGAAATGAAACCAAAGAGTTTTATCTATCCTTTAAAATACTGACAGTATACATTGTGTCTTGAGCAGACAGCGCTACAAATCTTAATAAAACTGGGTATTGAAAGTGATGGTCCACTCTGCTTGGCGTCCTAGTTTATGTAATGTCATTATGTTAGGCTGTATGACGGCATCATGTTATCAGTGTAAGGCCATCAAGATAGATGTACATATCGTCTGTGTGACGTCATCACGTCATCTGTGTGACGTCAGTAGCCAATTGCACGTGGAACACCTTTGTTTATTGTGCAAACAGGTTTTCTGTCAGATATGACAAACCCTATCTGACAAATGATCTCAGGAGCTTGTCAGTGTAGAGCAAATGGAGAGAGCAGATAATGCTTAGGTTGGTCACATAAAAATTTCAATCCACAGCTTTATCTTACAAAATAATATTAAAACTTACTGAGAGGAGCCACATAGATCAGCCCTGATTGTGAAGACTTAATGCCGTTTGTCACTGAACACACGTAATCTCCCGTCTCTGTGTATGTCAGGTTCTCAGGCAGAACGTAGTTTACAGAAGTGCCAAGTGTCTCATTCCCCAGTCTCCGTATGAGTATCCCGCCCAGGCGATGTTCCCACGGGCTGAAGGTGTGCATGTTAGGATAACCCTCAGCTGTACAGGTTAACTGATGAGAACGTTGGTCAAAAGTCACCTCCACATCCGATGGAGCTACAATATTGACAGTTGATATATAGGTTAGCATTTTCTTCTCATTTTGTATTTTGTCAAACCCAGTTAAGGTACGACAAAGAGTAAAACGTTTAATTTTGTCAATTTCCGACCCGTTGCTGTCACACGTGTATTCGCCAGCAGCTGACCTCTGTACAGCTTTATGCCGTAAAGAGCTGATGTACCTTGACCTCTGCATTCCGTGACCTTCGCATATCATTATCAACATATGTCAAATTAGTTTTTGTAAAAAAAAAGCCGGATTAGCGTTAATTAAGCCGTTTTTTTAATGGCTTGATGTGTTCAAGAATGGGCTTTTGTTTGTTATGAAGAACCTGTGAAAAGAGTTTCATCCTTGTACTCAACCTTGACCTTTCCACTCGTATTGAGGTCATTTGAGATGTAAATATTTGACCCGTTCTTAAATAGATTTATACATGTAGTTGGGGGGATAAGAATTTACTGTTTGTTTTATCAGTGCGCCTACATGTTTAGCTTTAGGTATAATTTGTTTAAAAAAATCATCATTGTACGTTACATCACCAACAGATGTCCTAATTAGCGTTAATCAGACGTTTCTCATTTGGTTTAGTACATCAGCTAAGAAAATAAGAATCGGTTTTTCGGCGGTAAGTACCTTTAAAATAGCATTCGATGATGTACTCAACCGTGACTGATAGCATTGTTTTGGGGAAATTTAGAACAATCATTAACTTTTGACTCGTTTTTACTGGAAATTGTACGTGAGTTGCAACTTAAGAATTAGCATTTTATAATCAGCATATCCCAAGGTATCTTTTGGGAAAAACAAAAGCTGGGGATTTAAAATTCAACATTTAGTGGCGCAATCTGGAGTAATTTGAACCCACTCTAGGGGGGCTTTGCGCGGCTGCCGCAAATAGGATGGGCCTTTCATACGCGGTGTGAACGATACAAATCTGTTGGCTACAAAAATTGTATACCCATATTCAATCACGTGTAGGGCATACGTGGGAAGGTCTTGCAGCAACCCGCGTGTAGTTGAGGGTTTCCTCCGGGCTCTGCCTGGTTCTTCCCACCATAATGCTAGCCGCCGTCGAATAAGTGAAATATCCTTGAGTACGGCGTATTACACCAATCAAAGAATAAATCAGTAAATCACGTGTAACACTGACACATATATTGGACCACATGTGCTTGACCGTTGTTTCCTGTTCTACATGTACAGGTACTTACCTAACACCCTGGCAGTTGAGTTCTGTTCTACATGTACAGGTCCTTACCTAACACCCTGACAGTTGTCTTCTGTTCTACATGTACAGGTACTTACCTAACACCCTGACAGTTGTCCTTTGTTCTACATGTACAGGTACTTACCTAACACCCTGCCAGTTGTCTGTTGTTCTACATGTACAGGTACTTACCCAACACCCTGACAGTTGTGTCCTGCCGATCTACTCCAGGTCCTATACCGTCACACGTGAACGTCCTGCCGTCATCTCTCTGACGACTGAGGGAGCTGATGCTCAGGTTATTACGGCTCCCCACAAGGCTAATTACATCCTTCCAGGGGGTGTTTTCTTTGAGGACTTGACCATCGATTCTGGTTAGGAGGAGCATATTACTAATACGCCACCGCAGATCCGTCTGTATACTGCCAATACAGGGCAGGACCACCGCCCCTCCCTCGGATCCCACCACGACACTCTGAGCTAACGCCATGTCCACGGTAACTGAACACAGTACTGTTTAAACATAAGGTTATTTGTATCATCTTTAAAGGAAAGTTACAAAATATGACAACTTTCTTCAATTGGACAAGCTAGAGGTGTGCATGAAAACAGTTGTACTTAAAATTTTTTTAGACTGTTGAATATGCATGTAGTTAAATGTATGCGAATGTGTGGATTCTGTGCTGGGAAATACTGACCGTAAAATCAGTGGTTAGGCCCCTCACCTCACAAAAACTTTTTAGATGTTTAAAACATCTAATGACGTAATAGAAGTAATAAGTACGTATGTGATGTGAGTCTGTAGATCAGTATAAAAAGGAAAAGGTGATATGAAAATAGATAAATACAAAGTTTTACTCCAGTTCAGTTAGATGTCATTGACAAATTAGTCAGGTTTAATATTTAAAACAAAGATTTTTTGAACACCTTGATTTTGTTATTAATTTGATTCTTGGATATGTATTACCAACTATTGCTACCCATCGCCCATTTGCGCCCATGAGGTCTTGCACAAAGCCCATATACCAAGAAAAAGCCAAGGCTTTCAACATACTTCTGCCCAAACCATGCGAGCTTACTACTGATGTGATTATGACTTATGAATGTTTAGAGTGTCAGAAATGGGCTACTTCCCGATAGGTCTGAACTTCACCCTAAATGGCATCAAATAGCCTAGAAGTGCTATTCATGGAATTCTCACTTTAAGATGATTTAGTCCGATTGAGAAAGAAATGTACATTGACCACTGTACATGGAAGATGTCCACTTTCTTTACGGTGGACGTAATAGGGAGAACCATACGGTTACAACGCTCTAGTGTTATGTTATCGTATTTTGTAAAAAAAAAAAGGAAAAAATAGTCATGGGGTGAAGGAAAGAGAATTTAGCCTAACCAAAATTATATATGTTCGTATAAAGTGAAAAGAAAACTTTCTTATCATCAGAAGAATATTTTTTAACGTTTTAAGACGAGAGTTAGCCTATTCTAACCTTACACCAACTAAACCTATTACTTTTTAGTGTAAAGCATTTCCACGAATATACCTCAATTAACTTCTGAGACTTTGCACTCAGGTCTTTTACTACCAAGATTATAAACTTTGGACCACAAAGAGCGTTGAAAGCCTTTAAATGAGACCCAATTTAACGTCAGTCAGTCACCTGCTCCACTTTGCCAATTTGGCTCAGTTGCTTAAAAGTGTATTAGCAGTTAAGACCGGTACTAAATTTAGTCTGAACTAAAGTGCCGCTGATTGTGTACTAGGCCAAGATCAATACTAGAGTTTAAGTCTGGCCAAACGTTTAATGTACTTTGGAAAAACCGAGCACTTTAGTCTGCGACCAGCTGTTTGTTACGTCTCTTTGTTCTTCCCAGACCTTGCATGGTCCCACGCTTAACAGCCCGACATACCGAGGGCAGGAACTCTCCTCAAGTGCAGGCAGACAAGGCTAGAATCCACCGACACTCAGACGTGTCCATCCCCGGCACTAGCCCGTCGTACTGGGGATAACAACTCCTGTCCAACACACCGCAGAGGACAAGGCTAGAACTCAACGACACAGAGACGTATCCATCCCCGGCACCAGACAGCCCTATCGAGGATAAC
>NC_088297.1:1851402-1896402 GCF_032854445.1 Liolophura sinensis | reverse complement strand
AACAAGATACAGTAAACGCAACACTCGTCCGTGCAAATGGTTATGGACACCGGGCAGTGCAGAATATATCCACCTGTTACAGGAAAATATCCGGAAAGCTGTAAGCTCTGTATAGAAAAGGCTAAACATATATGATGTGTAAAACAAGAGAAAATAATACTATGGCTAATATTTTGAGAAACTTTGTTCATAAATTCAGTATATGAAATTAGACTATTTTGACTCGAGGAAAGTTTTATTTTTTATTTTTTTTTTTTTTGATTGGTGTTTTACGCCGTACTCAAGAATATTTCACTTATACGACGGCGGCCAGCATTATGGTGGGTGGAAACCGGGCGGAGCCCGGGGGAAACCCACGACCATCCGCAGGTTGCTGGCAGACCTTCCCACGTACGGCCGGAGAGGAAGCCAGCATAAGCTGGTCTTGAACTCACAGCGACCGCATTGGTGAGAGGCTTCTGGGTCACTACGCTGCGCTAGCGCGCTAACCGACTGAGCCACGGAGGCCCCTAGGAAAGTTTTATGATTTTTTGCCAGGAAATAAATATTACATTTGATCCAAGTTAATTGGGGCGTCTTGCAAGCCCTTGAAGGCGTGTTCCTATATTGGTTCTATAAACACTGAGACACTTTTGCAATACTCCCCAAAAATGGATGCGTTCATTTTGACAGAAAGTCAATTTTTTAAACAAATATGTGTTCTGTTATTATAACACATACATTCCACATAATATCCTATTAGTCCAATTAAAACTTTATGTTGAATTAATAGAATGTGTGAGTTATGTATGACAGAAAAATCTGCGGTAATAGTAGAATACATTCCAGCATGACTCTGAGAATAGATTCTGTGTTAAAATTAACAGAGTGTACAAACTCGGTTTACTTTATTACTAGGTTTCTATTTCTCTGTAGTATTTTCTTACATTTCACTGTACTTGAATATGTACGTCAACCGGTTGTTTTCTGCTTTGAAAAGGTTGGTTGATTTTGATAACAAGAATGGACTGCAAATTCAAGCCAGTAAAATACATAAGACAGAAACAAGTACATGTACCTGTAGCCAAGACTGCGACAGATTACACTAGCACTGGCTGAACCAAACCCGTCATCGCACACTGTTCCCCAGGTGCCTGCAGCGAGCATTTCTAGGCGCCCTGTTAGGTAGCTGGAGCCACGACGACCTCCAACGAGTCTGGTTGTTAGTCTGTCTATAAAACAAAATCTCTTGGTTGGGCTTGGAGGTGACTGTATCTCAATGTGTCGTCAATATTTCATCGATTTACAAGATTAGCATGTACAATTTATGTATGCTTGAGGTTTTACGCCGTACTTAACAATTGTGCAGTCATACAACAGATTACAAGTACGAACACTGCCATTGGAGCCTTTAATTCCAGCCATTCTTGCTAAGCAAAATCTACTATAAAGGATTTCATGACAGATTATCTTTTTATTCTGGTTTGTTTTGTGCAGGAATTTCTAACCTACCCAGTCCTGATATCTTTCCCTAGGTCAGTATTTCGAACCCGAGCCAGGCATCTATACTTAGGTCAGCATTTCTAACACAAGCCTGGCATCTACATGTATCCTTAAGTCGGCTTTTCTAGCCCATGTCTGGCATCTATATCTAAGTCAGCATTTCTAACCCAAGCCTGGCGTCTATTCTTAGGTCAGCATTTCTAACCCAAGCCTGGCATCTACATGTATCCTTAAGTCGGCTTTTCTAGCCCATGTCTGGCATCTATACTTAGGTCCGCATTTCCAACACAAGTCTGGCATCTACATGTATCCTTAGGTCGGCTTTTGTAGCCCATGTCTGGCATCTATACTTAGGTCAGCATTTCTACCCCAAGCCTTGCATCTACATGTATCCTTAAGTCGGCTTTTCTAGCCCATGTCTGGCATCTATACTTAGGTCAGCATTTCTAACCCAAGCCTGACATCTATACTTAGGTCAGCATTTCTAACCCATGTCTGGCATCTATCGTTAGGTCGGTATTTCTAACCCATGTTTGGCATTTATCGATATGTCGGTATTTCTAACCCATGTCTGGCATTTATCGATAGGTCGGTATTTTTAACGCATGTCTGGCATTTATCTATAGGTCGGTTTTTCTAACCCATGTCTGCAATTTAGTAGCAACGACAGTGTGATATTTGATAAATGTAGTCGGCGCAAAAGTTTCTTGTCAATTACTTAGCCACAAGAACAGCGACAGTGTGACATCTGGCAAATGTTCACACACAGCCGACGAGAAACAGAACAACAACAACAGTGTTATATTAAGGTTTTAATCTGTGGAAACTTATCCAACACCTACAATATGCCATGGGTTAAGGTGGATTAGGGAAACATAATTGTAGGGATATTTAAGCAAGATTTAAGACGTCACTGGCCTAGATATTCTTAGTAAACTGTGATGGAATTACCCTGGGTTCATTAAATAACTGTGCTAAAAATAATTTATTTATATAGCTTCCCCCATCAGTTGTTCTTTACGAATGAAAATTGTGTCTTTTTTCTAGTTGTACTAGCACGCTGTCTCAGATGGTTAAAGCTCTGTTACGCCAATCCACCCAATACTCCTTTTAAGAAGAAAGAGAGCAACGCATGCGTTCACAGACCATGGCGCCCACATACTGTCTACGAGCTCAGCTGTATCATCTCAAAATACGTTACCAAATGTGTTCTCGAAATTCAGCTTCTATACAGTTCAGCTATATTTTTTAGACCTACCTACAGCCGTAGTGTTAAAACAGACCACTCCCACGTCATCCCTGTGATTGCAATTGTGGCGCCCCCATCCTCTGTTGAAGCACAGCGATATATCACTCTCGTAGCCTAGGCAGCGAACGTCGTCCAGCCAAATAGTTCCATTCCCTTGTCCAAAATATGCACTCGTCAATTCCACACCTTGACTTTAAGGAAAAATTTAAAATAAAACGAGGCCAGCAATACAAAACTTCATGAGATCCAACCTATACACATGACACGTAAAACAATGTTAAACAACCTTTGTTTGTTCGATCAATTACTTTATTGTTGTTATAACGTAGTGGATAAATAGAACGCTTCGTCTTTTAATAAGTTTTAATTTTTTAGGGAGTTAAGCAAAAATTGGATGTGATGACATTAGGTGCTAACCATACCTGTATCCTAAAATACTACAAACGACTCTTGCTTCTCTTGCCGAAAAACTGTCGTCACAAACTGTACCCCAGTTGTTGTCATGGAAGACTTCCAGTCTGCCACTCAGACTGTTGGCACGCCGAGTTCCATTAACAAGCCGTAACGGAGTTCCTAGAAAACGTAGAAAGGAAACACTACACTACTCTGGTCTGCGTCTCTTGCTTATACTTTGTGCTAACACTACGGCTTTAAGTATGGAGGTTTGCCAGGTGTTTGGCTAAAGGCAGTGGTTTCTTCCACCGTTGGATCTGACCTAAAGTGGGAACTTCCTGAGAATGCGCAGACCGTTAAAACAAACTGGATTTGACAAAATCAAAAAATTGCCAGTTCAAAACCGAAATAAAATTCAAATCTATTCTTACGTGATGTGAGGTTTGAGCAGACTAAACCGAGGTCCTCGCTGTGTCCACAGTTATTAATCCCCCAAGGTCGGTGAGAACACTGGGATATACTCGTCTCATTCCCTGAACACACCACGTCGTCCAGCCAGATCGTCCCGGTCCCAGAACCAAACCTGGCTCTCGGCACATAATACCCGACGCTGTAGTAGTTAATGGATTAGAAGATGGACAGTCAGTACGAGGTAAAAGAAACAAGGAAATAACCCACATATGTGGTTACGGCTAATATGAAACAGTTTTGAAGACCCAAATGGGCAACATTTTTGATTTAAATAGATCGGTCCCAAACTGTGTTAAAACACATCAATATCTAATGTTATGTTGCAATGTTTATGAACTACGGCTACGCTTCACTGGTTCAGCTATATACAGAAACAGTGACGTATTGGAGAAATAAACAAAACAGTATACCACTTGGACCGCCTTGATTTAGGTGCATTATGCTGTCCATTGATTGACATAGAAAATGTAAAAGTATAAACGGTGCCCCCTAACTCTTTATCTGCACCTTTATACAGTCACCCTCCCACCACCGCTACCTCTCTAAAAAATTCACATGTGCAAGTAGCAAGTTTATGCATGATTCCAAATAATTTGTACCAGATCATATGTAACTATGCTCAGTTGGATAGCACGCTAGCGCAGCGTAATGACCCACAGGCCTCACAGCAATGCGGTGGTTATAAGTTCAAGTCCGTCGCATGCTGGTTTCCTCTCCTTCCGTGCTTGAGAAGGTCGGCCATCAACCTGCGGATGGTTGTGGGATTCCCCCGGGCTGTGCCCGATTTCCCCCCACCACAATGCTTGCCGCGGTGGTGTAAGTGAAACATTCTTGAGTACGGCAGTTACATTTAAAGTTACATTTGCATGACAAAAAACATTCGATAATAATGTTTCTTCCACGTCGGTGAAGGTACAAAAACACGTGTTTTAAACAGTTTGAGCCAGTTGATCTTTGACAGTGTCGATGTCACAATACAATTAGTAAAGTTTGCACTTAATTGTAAGTAATAAAACATACCTAAATCCAAGGATGCGACAAAGAGTATTTCCTGTACGGTTGTTGACAGAGTCATCACACACTGTGCCCCACACACCGTTGAAAAAGACTTCCAAACGTCCGGAAAGGCTAGAGTTTGTTTCTTGACCGTTGACAAGTCTCAGGGAATATGTCTCTGAAAATAGTTTAAACGGGGTTTCTCTGTGATTTTGTTCGCTTGACAATATATCAGATAACTTCAGTAGCAATTCAGACTGAATACAAATGGCGCTATATTAACCTGCTGCCTCAATGAAGCATTCTATCTACGACACCTAACAGGACACTCTTTCCATACACTATGCCGGGTAGAACCCAGATTAGTTCTTGTTAAGCAGAGTAATCGGTAACGTTACTTTTTCAGTATTTCGTATCGCTTTGAGGTAAAAAGTTTGACGATGTATTAGGGAAAATTTTAAGGAATGCAAAAACTCCATTGTGATTTGTATAGTCCATCGGTATAAAATAACGCCTCTATGGAATAGTGTTTACTGGTTCAGCAAGTCAGTTCATCCGGGAGACTCTGAACAGTGTGGTCGCTGCATGTTCAAGTCCAGCTCAGGCTGGCTTCCTCTCCGACCATACGTAAGAAGATCTGCCAGCAACCTGCAGATGGTTCTGGGTTTCACTCTGTCTGTAGTCGGTTTTCTCTCCCCTTAATGTTGGCTATCTTCGTAGGAGTGAAATATTCTCGATTACGGTGTAAAACACCAATACATAAATATGCCAATAATAAAATATGCGACTTTTGCGGGTATGGAACAAAAGCCTATATTCAGAGAAACTCGAGATCGTAAATCCGACAAATATCCCTCACTAAACTGCTTAAAAAGCAAACTGAAGTTTGAACACTGCCATTTGAATCAATATAATATTCTCCTTGGATATTTGCCATACAGCCAATTAGTTTGTTTCAACCTGACACCAATGTAGTTAAATAGCAGTAACTAAAAACGCTAAGACCATCTTTCTATTTTTCTAAACCAGTGCTGGTGCGTTTTGTGATTCCGTGCTTGAACCCGTATTGCACTGAGGAACACACCAACAATTTGCTTAATACTTGTATTCGGTCCTCTTGAAAAGGAAACACTACACTTCTCTGGTCTCTGTCTCTTGTTTGTACTTTGTGCTACGACTGCGAAACGAAGTTAATAATTAATTTAAATAAGTTAATATTGATATCATTTCAGACCGAATTCAACTGACGATACTTTAACCTGCAACCTCAATGGAGAGTACTATCTACGACACCTTACAGGACACTCTTCACATACACTATGCTGGGTAGAAACCAGACTATTCAATGTTAAGCAGAGTAATCAGTATTGTAATTTTTTCAGCATTTCGTATCGCTTTGAGTTGAGTTTGACGATGTATTAGGGAAAATTATAAGGAATGCAAAATACCTTATTGGGATTTGTACAGTCCATCGATATAAAATAACGCCTCATTGGGAGAGCTTTTACCGATTTAGCGTGTCACTTTATCCGGGAGATTTTTAACAGTGCGGTCGTTGCATGTTCAAGTCCAGCTCAGGCTGGCTTCCTCTCCAACCGTACGTGAGAAAATCCGCCAGCAACTTGCAGATGGTTCTGGGTTTGACTCTGTCTGTAGTCGGTTTTCTCTCCCCTTAATGTTGGCTATCTTCGTAGAAGTAAGATGTTCTCGATTAAGGTGTAAAACATCAATACATAATTATACCAATAATAAAAAAATGCGACTTTTACGGGTGTGGAACAAAAGCCTACATTCAGAGGAACTCAAGATCGTATACCTGCCAAATAACCCCTACTAAACTGCTCGAAAAGCAATACCTACTTACTGAAGTTTGTGAGAGCACTGCCATTTAAATCAATCCAACAGTGTCACCAGATATTTGCCATACAGCCAATTTGTTTGTTTCAAACTGACACCAATGTAGTTAAACAGCAGCAACTAAAAACGCTAAGACCATCTTTATATTTTTCTAAACCAGTTCTCGTATGTTTTGTGATTCCGTGTTTGAACCCGTATTGCACTGAGGAACACACCAACAATTTGTTTAAGCTTTGGGTGGGGTTAGGGAACGTGGAGGGGTGGGGCACTTATCCCTCAGACATACACATTCACAAGCCTGCAGATATCTGCCCTATCACAATTCAGTATTTACCCACTTGCTCAATATTTTTTACCCATTCAGTATTTCGTATTAACCCTGAACATATAGCCCAAACATAATGTACATATACGTGTATTCCGGTCTTAACATCAACACTGTTAGCACGCCGGCTTCCATAAATAAGCCGTAACGGAGTTCCTAGAAAATGTAGTAAGGAAACACTACACTACTCTGGTCTCCTCCTCTTGTTCGTACTTTGTGCTACGACTGCGGATTTAAGTGTGGATGTTTGCCTAGTGACTAGGTAAAGGCGGTGGTTTCCTCTACCGATAGGTCAGACCGTTAACACAAATTGGATCGGACAAAATTAAGAAATTTCCGGCTCAAAACCGGATGAAAATTTAAATCTACTCTTACGTGATGTGAGGTTTGAGCAGACTAAACCGAGGTCCTCGCTGTGTCTACAGTCATTAACCCCCCAAGGTCGGTGAGAACACTGGGATATACTCGTCTCATTCCCTGAACACACCACTTCGTCCAGCCAGATCGTCCCGGTCCCTGCTCCAAACCCGGCTCTCGGCACATGATACCCGACGCTGTAGTAGTCCATGGATTAGAAGATGGACAGTCAGTACGAGTTAAAACAAACGAGGAAATAACTCATATATGTAGTTACGGTTAATATGAAACAGTTTTGAAGACCCAAATGGGCAACATTTTTGGTCTAAACAGATCGGTCCCAAACTGTGTTAAAACACATCAGTATCTAATGTTGTGATGTTTATATCTAATCTATCAATATCTAATGTTTGTGAACTATGCATACGCTTCACTGGTACAGCTATATACAAAAACAGTGATGTATTGGAACATCGTCTTGATTTAGGTGCATTATGTTGTCCACTTGTTCGCGTAGAAAATGTAAAAGTATAAACTTTGCTCCCAAACTCTTTATCCGCTCCAATGTATAAGCCATTTGTTACTTACATCTAAGCTCAGTTCTTCAACCGCCATTATTCTATTCTCAGAAAAGTAAAACATATGCAATGTCACCAAAGAACAATAAAATATTCATTGCTGGCGTCGTGATTTTGACATAATTAAACATGTTCTGCAAAAGGCAATATCATGCAGTTAACCCTTACTCAAATAAGGTGCACTGAAGGTATACTTGACGTACATCTGAGGTGTGGCATATCTGATCCGAGATGTGTATGAGGTATCTTTGAGGTGTCTGTGAGTTGTATTCAATGTGCATTTTAATACTTCAAGAACCCCTAAATTTATCTAAACTACATTATAGAAACAACAGTGATATATGTTTATGTGAGGCTTTCTAGCTGTTTGATTACAACTTAGTGTTACACTTTTTCTATGCCATTTACAACTTTTCGTCTGCACTCCGTGAACCAAATTCGTCCCATGAAAGCATAAATAAGTGCATAATTGTATTATTTCCACAGGGCACAGAGAGAGTCCCGCCAGACAGAAGTCCCGCCAGACAAAAGCCCTGCGAACAAAAACCCCGGCGGACAAAAGCCTCGGCGGACAAAACCCGCTATATCAGTGTAAAGAGTACGTACAAAAAAAAGTCAATCTTTGATATATTATTTTCCCAGCATAATGCACTCAAAAACTTAATCTGATAATTTTAGGAGAATGTCTTTTGTCTGAGTGATGCTACAATGTATTCTGCTATTGCAACAAATCATTCTGTTAAATATAACACAGATATTCTATTAATTCAACATAAAGTTTCTATTGAACTTATACATCATTGTATTGAACATGACACAGTATTATGTTATTATAGCAGACTACACCTAAACATCACGCAGGCAAGAGAATTTCCGATCTGATTAACAGATTAATTTTCCAGTGTTTGTCAACATATAAGATTATTACAATATAATTGTTCTGGTCCAACGTTAATGTCACTGATTACGTTTCATTGATTTGCTAACTATCAGCCTGCCGAGAATATTATGAAATGTCCATGAGTATAGTCAGATGCAATGTTTACAGAGAGACAGATGTACTGCTCCAACCATAAAACAGAAACAAAAAGATACCGATAATTAGATCTGAAAAGGCTGGAATCGGCTAAACAATATGCAACTGTGTAGGTGGCAACTTGAAATGGATATTTCAATGTTACAGACAAGTCTTTATACAGTCACCCTCCCACCACCTCCACCCAGTCTAAATAATTCACATGTACAATTAGCAATTTTATGCATGATTCCAAATAATTTGTACTAAATGATATGTAACCATGCTCAGTTGGATAGCACGCTAGTGCAGCGTAATGACCCAGAAACCTCTCAGCATTGCGGTCGCTGTGAGTTCAAGTCCAGCGCATGCTGGTTTCCTCTCCTGCCGTGCTTGAGAAGCTCTGCCATCAACCTGCGGATGATCGTGGGTTTCCCCCGGGCTGTGCCGCCGTGGTGTAAGTGAAATATTCTTGAGTAAGGCGTAAAATACCAATCAAATAAATCTATAAATAAATAAACCAATAAATGAATAGATAACTAAATATGCATTCATGTGGTTGTTATCAAACACAAACAGTTAGACAAAAACTTGTCAAACTAAATATATGATATTTTAATCCCTTGAAGGTAATTCAAACATAATATTTTTTTTCTGTTGAACTCTAAAATGAGTTGGTATAAATGTCTAAAAATGTATATTTTCAAGTACCATTCATTGATTGCAATAAACAGACAAAATCATCAACGATGCCCATAAAGTTTCTTAAAAGCTACTTAAAATGTACACCTTATGACAGACGCGAGGTATACTGTGATTCATTGGAGGCCATGACCGGTCCGAAATGCTAAAATTATTCAACGAATCAAACTGAGTATATTGGTAGATGCTTCAGAGAATAAAGTTACATTTGCTTGACAAAAAACATTTGATAATAATGTTACCTCCACGTCAGAGAAAGTCAGTTTTTCCCATATTGTTTATGACAAAAGAGCTGTTGAACCCGAGCGCCCAACCCAAATAACGCTGGAAGAAAAGTTTTCAAATGTCACACTATATCAATTCCCACGCCAACAAGTATTTAACATCATATTGTTTAGATGGTCGGGAATGTTTTGTCATTAATTAAGATGACGGGTTTTTTCCAACACCCGACCTCATTGGAACTCAAGAGCCTGACAATAACAGCGCACCTGTCTCAGCCACCAAGACTCTTCCACGGTGGTTGGTCTAAACACATTTTGAAAACTAAAAAAACACGTGATTTAAACAGGTTGAGCCAGTTGAACTTTGACAGTGTCGAAGTCACAATACAATTAGTAAAGTTTGCACTTCATTGTAAATAATAAAACATACCTAAATCCAAGGATGCGACAAAGAGTATTTCCTGTACGGTAGTTGACAGAGTCATCACACACTGTGCCCCACACACCGTTGTAAAAGACTTCCAAACGTCCGGAAAGGCTAGAGTTTGTTTCCTGACCGTTGACAAGTCTCACAGAATATGTCTCTGAAAATATTTTAAACGGGGTTTCTCTGTGATTTTGTTCGCTTGACAATATATCAGATAACTTCAGTATCAATTCAGACTGAATACAAATGGCGCTATATTAACCTGCTGCCTCAATGTAGCATTCTACGACACCTAACAGGACACTCTTCCCATACACTATGCTGGGTAGTACCCAGATTATTTACTGTTAAGCAGAGTAATAGGTAACGTTATTTTTTATTTAGCATTTCGTATCGGTTTGAGACAAAAACTTTGACGATGTATTAGGGGAAAATAACGCCTCCTTGAGACAGCGTTTACCGGTTTAGCGTGTCATTTCATCCTGGAAAAATTTAACGGTGTGGTCGCTGCATGTTCAAGTCCAGCTCAGGCTGGCTTTCCCTCCGACCGTACGTGGGAAAATCCGCCAGCAACTTGCAGATGGATCTGGGTTTCACTCTGTCTGCGGTTGGTTTTCTCTCCCCTTAATGCTAACAATCTTCGTAGGAGTGAAATATTTTCAATTACGGTGCAAATGACCAATACCTACATGTACCAATAAGAAAAAGTGCGACTTTTGGGTGTATGGAACAAAAGCCTATATTTAGAGAAACTCAAGATCGTGAATCCCCCAAATGGCCCTAACTAAACTGCTTAAAAAGCAATTCCTATTTACTGAAGTTTGCCAGAACACGGCCATTTGAATCAATCTACTATTGTCACTAGATATTTGCCATACAACCAATTAGTTTGTTTTAACCTGACACCAGTGTAGTTAAACAGCAGTAACTAAAAATGCTAAGACCATCTTTCTATTTTTCTAAACCAGTTCTCGTGTGTTTTGTGATCCCATGTTTGGACCCGTATTGCACTGAGGAACACATCAACAATTTGTTTAAGCTTTGGGTGGGGTTAGGGAAAGGGGTGGGATGGGGCACTTATCCCTCAGACATACACATTCTCAAGCCTGTAGATATCTGCCTTATTACAATACCCACTTGCTACCTATTGTTTATCCGTCCAGTATTTTGTATCAACCGTGTACACATAGCCCAGACATAAGTGTATAGCCTCAACATGCAGATGGTCCTGTGTTTTCCGATCATCTGCCAGCAGATTGATACTGCGCTGTACGCTTCGCAATCACCCTTCTTCTGTCCCATGTTCCTGCCAGCAGGTTGATACTGCGCTATACGCTTTGCGATCACCCTTGCTCTTACCCATGTTCCTGCCAGCAGGTAAATGTTGCCCTATAGGCTTCGCAATTACCCTTGTTCTGCCCCATGTTTCTGTCAGCAGGTTGATACTGCGCTATTGGCTTCGCAATCTACAGGTATTCCGGCCTCAACCTGCAATTAGTCCTGTGCTTCCCTCGTGTTCCTGCCAGCAGGTTGATACTGCGCTATATGCTTCGCTCTCACCCTTGTTCTTCCGCATGTTCCTGCCAGCAGGTTGACACTGTGCTATAGGCTTCGCAGTCACCCTTGTTCTGCCCCATGTTCCTATCAGCAGGTTGACACTGAGCTATAGGCTTTACAATCACCCTTGTTCTTCTCCATGTTCTTTCCAGCAGGTTAATACTCCGCTACAGGCTTCGCAATCACCCTTGTTTTACTGTACATACAGGTATGCACCCATCAGCCTGCATATGTTGCTGTGCTTCCCCATCTTGCTGCCAGCAGGTTGATACTGCGGTATTGGCTTGGCAATCAGCCTTGTTCTTCGCCATGTTCCTGGCACAGGTTGATACTGCGATATACGCGTCGCAATCACCCTATTTTTACTGTAGACACAGGTATGAAGCTTTTAAGAAACAAAAGTCGATTGACACTCCATGAATGTGCAGCATCTGTACTTCCGACAGAGCGTTGAAAGACAGTAATAAGGAATGCTATAAACGGTGTTGGTACGCTTTGGTCGACATGAGCAAGCAGTGGTGCCTGTGCTGTCAGGCAATCTCAGCGATAGCGAAAGAGGATGTCCTTATAAGTGTGTATTTTCTTGTTTTAAAGCAAATGTATGTACACTCGGATTCGATTTATTCCTTAACATTATAACATTACACAATATCAATAAGCAGTGGTACGAACTGTGGTCGATGTGTTTTTATTGAAACTAGCAGGCAGCGGAAAGTCACTGTGCTAGCAGGCAGCAGAGGTATATCCTGAGGCGACAGAGGCCGATTAGCGTGTGTGGTTTTTGTTTTACAGCTGAGTTGTGTCATGCCTGTTTTACCTCAATATGACCGTCCTCCGATAACCTTTAATAAGTCGTTGTGCAAGGACTTAATTATTGCGCTTACACTTCCTCTACGTCTAGCGTGAAATACATTTATTCCATTCACCACGCAGAGCCATTTTTCAAAGCCTTGTTCTCCGGAACTCCTATCGGAGCCGGAAGAGCTTGTAAACAGTGCTTATGTGAACTCATGCGTACAAAAACACGTGTGAGCAGCTTGCCTCCGTACATTTACAGGTTTTCTTGGCACTTAAAGTGAATAGTTTTCACATGATCATAATCCATATGGATGGATGAACATTGCATTTGCACAGTCCAAAAAAGTATAAAGCCATTGTGAACGTCCATTCCTCCTGTATTCAACCACGTGCACGTAATTTCGCACTTTATAAACTTTCTTATTTCTTTGCTGGCTTGTGTTATACGTCATTTAGGGAGTTGACCTTGCCATTGACCTTGGCCTGGAACGTCCTTATTGATCGACGGCTGATATACGAATGACTGTTTCGACGGATAGATCCCAACTTATATGGAGGCAAAACCAAAATATGGCCATCTCCGATTTCGTCGTTAAAACCGAATTTGCAACTGTCTTGTAACCGTCCTTTGCCCAGAAAGCAAGTTTTGTTGTAGGGATGATCACAAACCCAATATGTCAAAAAAGAAAATAAAATTTCAGGAAAAAAGTTGGCTGTGGGACTATTTTTACGGTTGGATTATAATTTGTATTCCACCGATATTGTGACCAAGACACAGTCTAGACAGATCGACTTGAAATTTAGCAATCACAATGCCATGTACTTGGACCTGTGAAAAGAGGTAAGCTGATTTTCCTGGGTCACGTTGTTGAGCGGCTATATTTAATTTTGTGGAAAATTTTTAAACTTCTTCTTCTAAAGAACCATCAAATGGATTTTCTTAACATGCAATATGCATGTAGACCAACACAAGTTACAATAACTTTGTGAACATTATTTATTCTTAGGTAAAAACTTTACAAGCTTGCAGCTCGTCCAAATTATGACGTCACAACTAGTTTTGAATTTTGATAATGCTTGCTATATTTTAATGTACCTGGCATTTCTGATTCCAAAACCGCTTTTTAAGCTATGTTTGTAACTTTTTGAGATATCATAAAGAAATCAGTTACGTAAATGAACTATAGATCGAATACTATGAGAGCTAAAAATCAAAAGCTCGCACCAAATTGTAACGCAAGAACTGTCCTTTGCTCCACGTATATGAAACAACGGAGATGAGCTGTTGTCAATAATTGTCTTGCTAGAAGTGTTTAAACAACATCACCTAATTTCAGAAATGGAAATTAAAGTTAGACGGAAACTGGGCAGATACATATACATGCTGCTTGGTTTTTACTGCATTGTCATTATTTTCCAAAACTGTTGTATAGTTAGAAATAGGTATTGACATGGTACTTGATAGGGAACAGTGATAGTTACGACAACAAACTAGGAGGACTTCGGCCGACACTGCTTGCGGTTATGGTTTTATACTTATCTTTCGATAATATCTTTTGTACCATATGGCGCCGTGGTTTGGGGGCTATCAAAGTGACAGGGCGCAGTGATATGACAGTGGACTATAACATAGAGGGTAAAACCAGTGGCGACAGTGAGACAGCAAATAGTTATGCGTAACAGGTGAAACCTGGGCGCTTGACAATTTATCTCGGTTAGGGTTTCTTCTAACTCTTCATGCGAATGCTTAAAAAGTAGCACTTCCAAAGCCGTTCGCAAGAAGCACCTAAAATTTAAGAGTCATGTCCGTAAAAGGCGTTCCAAGCCGATAATCGCAAGATCCATTTCCAAAACAACGTATAACATTAACTCCCAAATACAAAGGTATGTAAGAAATTACACAAATAAGAAATAAAGCCGGTAAGACACAAAAGAGAAGCGGTCATCAGTGTTCAATGATGCCGGGCAGACAATGGATATTCCAGGCATGAATTCCATATCAAAGTTTAAATTCGTAGTCAGTGAATGAGTTCCAGGTCAAATAGCAATTAAACAAGTAAAAAGCCCTTTACAGGACGCCGTGATTGTCAGGATACTTTTGGCTCTGGGAGGTCAAATAACAATTAAACAAGTAAAATGCCCTTTACAGGACGCCGTGATTGTCAGGATACTTTTGGCTCTGGGAGGTCAAATAACAGTTAAACAAGTAAAAAGCCCTTTACAGGACGCCGTGATTGTCAGGATACTTTTGGCTCTGGGAGGTCAAATAACAATTAAACAAGTAAAAAGCCCTTTACAGGACGCCGTGATTGTCAGGATACTTTTGGCTCTGGGATTTACCGTATACCCTGGCGTTAAAAAAATATGTATTTATTCATCTGATTGGTGTACTCACTAATATTTCACCTATACGATGTTGGCCAGCATTGTGGTGGAAGGAAAACCAGGCACTTACTCAATAATATTCCACTTATTCGACGACGGCTAACATGGTGGGAGGAAACTGGGAAGAGCCTGGAGGAAACCCATGACCATCCGCAGTTTGCGGAGAGACGTTCCCATTTATGGCTGGAGAGGAAGCCACCATGAGCTGGAATTAAACTCACATCGAACGCATTTTTTCTTAAATCCTATTAAATAACTTGTCGTCGTTAACTTAAATTGTACTCACGTGCAGTTTGCCCGACTGGTATGAGAGATAATAAGGAAAACAGCTTCAGCACACCCACAACTCCGCACAGACTTCGGCATCCCATCATTCCGGGCATTTTGTTCGTTGTGAACACAATGGTGATCCCGATAACTCCGGACATTAATTTTCTGCTGGAAAGGAAAACACGGTCAATAATAATGGATCTGGCAGTTTTCTATGGGAGGAAATTGAGATCCACAGGCGTTTAATTTCTTTGAATTGTATATAGAAACTTGCTTCGATAAAATAAGATACATATGCCTCATTGAATAAAGCGAAGCTGTGGTAATGATGGTATTAGTTTCGATATCAAAATGTTAGCACTGAATAAATTTATTTCTTTATTTGACTGGTGTTTTACGCCATAACTGAAATAGACCTGATGTCAGTAGGTCTATTTCGGTTTGCTACTTTGTCTTGTATTATTTATTTTTTTGATTCGTATCTTACGCCGTACTCAAGAATATTTCACTTATACGACGGCGGTCAGCTTTATGGTGGAAGGAAACCGGGCACAGCCTGGGGGAAACCCACGGCCGTACGTGGGAAGGTCTTCCAGCACCCTGCGGATACAAGACAAAGTAGCAAACCGAAATAAACCGAGGAAGCCAGCATGAGCTGGAGAAACTTAAGGCGATCGCATTGGTCAGAGGCACCTGGGTCATTACTCTGCTCTAGCGCGGTAACCAAATGAGCCACGGAAGCCCCTCTAAATAAATAGAAGCTGTGACAAACAACCTTATGTTAAAAGGCTTTTATTTTTACTTAGAACACATCACACTTATGTTTAATTATAACTATGTGTGAATGATACGACCATGATTTGCCAGGACCCTATCAGCAACAAAGCAGAGTAATTGTAAGCACCAGAAACAAGATGATGTTAAAAATAAATTTCGTTTATATAGTTTCTCGGCGATATTATAAACAAGGCAAATTGCCTCTGTTAGGATTTATTTACTTATTTGATTGGTGTTTTACGCCGTGCCCATGAATATTTCACTTATATGGCGGTAGCCAGCATTATGATGGGAGAAAACCGCCTCTGTTAGGAAAAACTACCCTTGTAATCACAATCCTGAAGCAAAAGTGGATTGTTCATAAGTGGACATAAAATATAAAAGCAGACCTCCACAGACTAATAATTGATTTATCGGATATAAAACTGTTATATTACTTAATTGCGTTTATCATTAAGAAGCGACAGAGCAGATCCGAATTCAAACCGAAGGACAAACCTTGTGTTCGCAACGGTGGTTCCATAGCACGTCTATCCACTCCCGCCGTCTTCAGCTGTGTGCAGAAATTTACCTTAGAACTCCACTTTTTAAACTTATCCACAGGCCAATAGATTTCACAAAAGAGGGCGCTAAGATCAGTATTTTTTTTGCATTTTTAACCAGAGTTAAAAACACGTGACTTTTTTGAACAGAGATGACATGCTTTTACGTCATACCTTGTTAAGTACTTCTCCTTTATTCCATTATATTGTCCATATAATGATGGTGTAAGTTATGCACTGAAATCCAACGTCGTGTCCTTATAAGGTAAGGCCCTCCACGTCTGACAAAAAATGTTTAGAATGCATTGTATTCTCTGCTTTATTTGCGCAGACAATTGTATTCTTCCGGGTTTTAAACGGGAATTAACCGTTTGCAGCAGTGTGCCCTCCAAGTTTCTGATTTCCGCTCAGGTGTATAACATTTCAAATAACTTTTCTGGCATGTGTAAATTATTCCTTAGACTACTTATTAGTTTATATACAAAGTATATATCTGGTGTCAAATTTCTACAACAATAACAATCTGCTATAAAATGCATATAATCTGTAACACAAACCAATTGAGTCGAAAGGACTTATATAAAAGTGGATCGAGAAATAAAAAGTCAGTTTTTAGGATTGCAGTGGCAACAAATATTCTGTCGTTCAGGTGATTTGCACGGGTCGTTCAGGTGATTTGCACGGGTCGTTCACGTGATTTGCACGGGCCGTGCATGTGATTTGTACGGGTTGTTTAGAATGTATGATATTCTCTGCTTTGTTTTCGCAGACAATTGTATTCTTCCGGGCTTTAAACGGGGATTACCCGTTTGTAGCACTCTGCTTTCCAAGAGTCTGATTCCCACTCAGGTGGTATAACAATTCAAATAACTTTACTGGCATGTGTAAATTATTCTTCAGCCTACTGATTAATTTATTTACAAAAGATATCAATTTTTACAACAAAAATGATGTCAGGTAAAGGTTTTGAAAACCTTTTAAAATATACATCACCGCCCAGCAATCAAACTCAGCAAATTAAATATCCTATTCCACGTGAACAAAATATCCGAATACACTATGCTCCACTGTACCACTTGTAAATTTCAGATATCTCATTCCTATGCACCGATGATAACCTCAAGATTAGATCACCCCTAAATCAGTTCAATACGTTTGTTAAAAGGAGGGCTTAGGTATCTGAAATGTGTCTGCTGAGGCGGAAAATTTTTTTAACATGACCACATTTAAGGTGTATAAAATAAGACCTTGATGCTGTAGATAGACTAAGCACCTCCGAGTTGTGGTCTCTTTGCTTTAATGTTAATATTCAGTGCGATGACAACACAGCATTTTGTGCAATTCTGGACCAGCGGCGACTAATACTAGTAAATTGCACTTAACATCGCTGACAGTTGGCCGTAATACTTTTCTCCCTATGTTGTGTGTCTCAAATATATTACATTAAATAAATTATTATTATTATTATATAAGCCACAAAAAGAGAGGTAATATATGTGTTATGAATATTCAGCATCGCAAAAATTAAACATCGCCAATTTGAGGTTGAGCGTCATGAGATTACTTGGAAAAAAATTGAATCGCAACCAAAAAAATACATACATGTTGATGTTTAGGAAGGATGAAGGCTTTTTACTAATGCCATTGTGCATAACTCACCAAAGTAACCAAAGCACACTTATGTCACTCTTCCCCATTCCATTTTTTTTTCATATCCAAAAGAGTTATGATTGATATTAACTAATATTCTCATCCCCAAATACCACCTATTTTGGCAGACATGCGTGTGTGTGTGTGTGTGTGTGTGTGTGTGTGTGTGTGTGTGTGTGTGTGTGTGTGGCAGCCATAGTGTGTAGTACGACATTAGATCACTGTGAGCTGAAGTAGTACATATTTAGTCGGTATATTAGTCCGCAGCCCATTATGCAGCTGCAGTTGTACAGCTCTCTGTGTTCATACACCAACAAAGCTGTAGTGCTTAACGAGTGTTACATTATCATGGTCTGAAAACAGTTAATATCTTTACCCATGGGCTCGTTGTCTCCCGTGTACTATCTCTGCTGATAGAACTCACAAATCTTATACATATAGCAGGAAGGACAAACAGAAACGTTGTCACCATCGTAAGCTTGGACATGATGTTGGTCTAAACTTACTGAGACTGAAGGAGGTGGTGAGGGTATACTGTCCACATTTGACCAAATCTGTTGGTAGAGACCGGTTATAAGCATGGGGACTATTTATTGGTCGTTTATTTGCGATCAAAACTCTGAAGTATTGTTATTTCGTTGGACTGTTCTGTCTAAGTCATGTAAATAATAATGAAAACATAAATTTGCACGTAAGGAGAGCTCATTGTCTTACTCGTATTATGTCACTTTTCACTCGTATGAGAAAACCCGGGATCTTTGACAGAGCGTAGAATCGGTGGTTTTCAACGGCCTGTCATGAAGAGAGTGTTAACTCATTCACTCCGACGCGCGGCTCAGGCCGCATGCAGAGCGCTCTGCAAGGCAGGCACGGCTACAGCCCGCCGCTGTACTGGCGGCTGCAGCGGGCTATCGGAGTCAGTGAGTTAAACACATTTGTTGTTAAACCGGTGTAAAAAGCGCAGACACGAAAGTACAGCGCACCGGGTTTTTCTTCTAAATGCATATGAGGATATGATGGATATATGCTAATGGTTCCGTGAATGAGCAGATCGTGGACTGTACTTCATGGTACGGTGAAATGTAGGCTACTTGTAAAATGTTGTAATGTGAGAAAGCAAAAACCGAATTTTCTGGTTTTAGGACAACACCTGGTGGTTCTGATTTTTGTTTTGTTTATAAATTTTTAATGATTGACTTGTTCCGCTCTATAAGAAATGACTTTAGCCTGATAATTTTTTCTTGTATCCCCAGTTAAACTTTGTGTGAAATTGCTGGAAAGTTTTAAGAGTTTAGATGTGCACTGTCACGCAGACATGGCAAGACGCATTATGCATCACCAGTTTAAGGGAAAAGATCTCTTAATATGGAAGTAGGCTTCACTAAGTTGTCAACTTAAGCTGTGCATAAATATACTTTCAATCATTTTTTTTTTAGATTTTTGTAAAAACAGCTAAAGGCGCCCAAACATTTGACAGCTAATGTGGGCTTTATGAACAACGTTATCAAATGTTAGGAAATGACACCACAATAAGTTTATCCAACTCTAATCACGACACTGAATCTTGGATAGCCCTTTTTACACATGAGTGAAAGATTACTAAAATAATGCTCCCAGTAGTATAGAATGCTGTGATATTAGGGTGATGCTTGGGTGGTGGGAATGTGTCGTTGAGTCCGCGCTTCTGCATGCGAGTGACGTCAGCGGCAGCAGGGCGGCGGCGGGGATGGAAGCTGGATAAGAGAACGCTCGCGGGCAGAGACACAGACTCGGCCGATACTGCTCTCCATTCATTACACTTCAGCCCTTGCTCAAGACAGCCTGCCAACATGGACTCAAAGTGAGTCGGACCCGCGTGTCGCCTTGGCTGACCAAGCAGGACACGTACACCCTGCACCGTCCCGCTCGAAGGGGCTACCCTCGTAACCGAGTTGTGGTTGGGGGTATAGACCGTCAGTGGCAGGCGGACCTGGTCGACATTTGTTACCTACTTACCTGCATCGATGTCCTCTCCAAAGTACGCTTGGGTGGTTCCACTGCACACGCAAAAGAGTGCTCATCTGATCGAGGCGTTTCAACGCATTATCAAGAAGCGACGTCGACCGTTGTACCTATAAAACGGACGAGGGCAAAGAATTTCGGAACAGACCACTCAAGGCATTTTTAAACGGCAACGGAGTGTTTTTCTTTTTCACACGTTTAACAAGACCAAAGCGTCTGTGGTAGAACGGTTTAAAAGCACTTTGAAAGGACGCACGTTAAATTATTTCAGCGCTCGAAATACTCGGCGGCACCTGGACTCCTTATCGGCGCTGGTCCGCGACTAAAATCGAGCGTATCACCGGAGTGTACGGCGAAGACCTGACCTCCGCCCCGCTAACCACCACGGCGCGACGCGTCCACAGACCAAGCCGGTTGAAGTTTACGAGATTTTCCGGTTTACCACAACTCCGCCGGCATCACCGATCATCGCTCCCTAACAACACTTCGGTACCGATCACCGTTTCCACACCAGTCCATTTTTCACCCAACACGGCCTGGCGCGGCAGCAGCAGCCGCAGCAGCAGCGGGCGTAGCAGCCTGTCTACCTCGCCCTCCTCACCCGCGGCGGCCAGCAGCAGCAGTCGCAATGGCAGTCTGTCTACTTCGCCCTACCTGCCTGCGTTGACAGCGGCGGTGACCGTAGCGGCTTCCCCCGCTGTACATCCCCTTCACCCGTACGACCAGCCGGACTCACCCAGCTTTTCCATCCAACGTTTTGGAGGCGCAATTTCTCTTACATTGAGTTTGATCAACGCTTTTTTGACAGGAAAACTGCTTTTGTAATCAGGAATGTTGAAAATATTAGGTACTGCTTCAGGTTTCAACGGACGTTGGATTTTTTACTTTCCATTCCATTTTGGAATCTAATTCCATACCTCATTTTTAGCCTGTAAACTGGGTCAAAACTCGCCTCCTCAAAAACTGCATAAAATAGTCTCGTCGCATGGCAATTGTCCATTTTCGTCGATTGGAGATGTCCGAAGCTAAGGCATGGAAACTAATCCCAGAGTAATCCCTTGTGTGATTTGCGCAAAACGGCTCCATTGTCATAAAGAGCAGAATTAAAAACGAAAGACAATAGGAGGTAACATTGCTACGCAGTAGCGTGCCACAGGACGGTGGTTTATACAGGGCACACAGGTGACCTGTACCCATAAAACGGATAAATAAATAAATTAAGTGGCTTTTGTTAATTTATTTATTGATTTGATTAGTGTTTTACGCCGTACTCAACAATATTTCACTTATACGACGGCGACCAGCATTGTGGTGGGAGCAGGGCAGAGCCCGGCGGAAACCCACGACCATCCGCAGGTTGCCATCGGGCCTTCCCACTTACGGCCGGAAAGGAAGCCAACATGAGCTGGACTTGAACTCACTGAGGCGCTCCTGGGTCATTACGCTGCGCTAGAGCGCTAACCCACTGAGCTATGCGAGCCCAAGTTTTTCTTACACATGAAAGACATTTTCTTGTTTTCAAGCTTGTAACATATTGCTTTGGTTTTCACATCGATATTTATTTATTTGATTGGTGTTTTACGCCGTACTCAAGAATATTTAACTCATACGACGGCGGCGAGCATTATGGTGGGTGGAAACCGGACACAGTTGGGGGGAAACCCTCGACCTTCCGCAGGTTGCTGGAAGACCTTCCCACGTATGGCCGGAGAGGAAGCCAGCAGGAGCTGGTCTTGAACTCACAGCGACCGCATTGGTGAGAGGCTTCTGTGTCACTACATTGCGCTAGCGCGGTATATAAAATTGAAGCCTTTAAAATCAGCTTAAAACCGTGTAATATATCATTATAATTATATTAAGTATATTATGTCTATAACTCCTGTTTACCATCAAGATCTTTGGCAACTCTGTTGTGTAAAAACCACTGTCATACACTAGTTATAACGTTAGGTAGATCGTTGTGAACAGAGCGGAGTGTTCTCGTTGACGATGTACACCAGTTCCGTGTAGCTATAGGTAGGTCGTACCTACAGCTCTTACCTTAATCTGTTTGCACCTGACGTGCGATATTCTCCGCTTTTGTATGGTTTTTTTGTTGACACACACAAGTGGTTTTACAGCATTGCTATCACCGGGAGACGTGAGCTGAGTGTTGGCCTTAAAAGGCGAAGAATTCCTGGGCCTGGTAGTTCAAAGCTAGTTTGACTTTTTACCAGATTTAACTTTAAACCACGTTCTAAATTTTAGACGTACCCTAAAAATGTTGCGGAACATAATATTAACTATGAACTAAAACAGTTGCTGTTCTACTTTGACTCTAGAGAACTGCGTTGGCAGCTGAGTTTGGCTAATAATTTAAATACAAAATATGGCTTAAATCCTGTGTTGGATATTATACTTTCGAACAACTGAGCCTAATTTTTTTTTAAAAGAGAAGATGGATTAAATGAAGCATATATAGGCCATAAACATGTGCTATTCACTGAATTTAAAGAATATTGCGAAATGAAACTCATATAGGTCATCTGGAAATACCCTGGGTACCCACCTCGCGTTACAGCCGCACCAAGACGTTTAGAGTCTATTCTTATACTTCAGCCATTCATTTCACCAGTGGGTGTATTGTGTATGGAAATGTATTGAAGGAAAACATGGAAATTCACTAGGAGTTCTAAGGTTGCACATTTATGTGTTCACAGAAGTCAACGAGTTTGGGACAAAAAATATTAACACAGATCATGGGTTCGAATCCCTCTACAGATCGGTTAGTTTCCACTTCGAGTTTGTGGTACCGGCCCGGATAGCACAGTTGGTAGAGCGCCCGCTCTACCAACATCGTTCCAACATTGTTCAGCATGAAGGGGACAGTGCAACGACTGGTTGACCCGTATCAGTATAATGGCTCGGGCGGGGCGGCTTACTTGCCTTCGGTAAATCGTCTCAGTGAAGCAGCACTAAATAAAAGAGCGGTGGAAATCCGTCCTGGAACAAAGAGGCACATTACACGTACATGCACCCTAATGATTCCTTCGTCGTCATATGACTGAAAAATTGTTGAATACGACGTTAAAGCCCAAGCACTCACTCACTCACTCGAGTTTGTGGCAGACGACGACGTAAAACCCCAAGCGTACACGATAGACGACGACATAAAACCCCAAGCGTACACGTTAGACGACGACGTAAAACTCGAAGTGTACACGTTAGTCGAAGTGGCATTGCAGAAAGTTTTATTCATTTAATTAATACATTTTCTTACCACCAGTCTGTACGGAAGAGACATATGTCCACAATAACAACTAATGTAAGTTCTAATTTTGTGGAAAAGAACTAGATGTGTACATAAAGTACAGTGTATACATAAAAGGGAGCAACCAGAAAACGTTATTTGTATCCGGACCACGATCCTAAAAGTGGTATCTGACGCCAACAAAACTGGCTGTGACCTTTATCTGTCTCAGCTACCCTACCCTAAATGACCAGCAAGATCTATGGTACACATCTACGTCTGACCAGAATACTGACAGTATTTGCACACTCATCACATATATGTCCAGTCACGTGATGAACTGCCGTATTTCTAGGTTTCTACCCATGATATCTCTCCGGGCAAGGCTTTGTTTGCAAGACCAGTCAGTGCAGTTGTTGCATTTCATTCTTCTTAAGTGGATACATCTTTACAGGCTGGGTTGTTTATGTAACAGTGTTGAGGACCAGGCACTAAATCCGTTAGGGTGTTTTCCTAAGGAGTAATGATGATGTTTGATGATTAAACGTGTTCATTCCTTTCACTTACAGATTTGTCCGCCACACGTGTGAAACGAAAGGAATCTGTTCACGGAAAGATATTTCGACAGGCTTATTTGAATACAGTACAATAAATTCCACGTAGGGTGTCTTTTTAGTAGAATCTACCGGTACCTCGTCCGAAATGGATGTCTTCTTTACACATCAAGTGTGAAAAGAAAATCACATTTTCAGAAAATGTTTCCATCTGTTAAGGGAACTTTTATGTGGCCATTCATGGGTAAGAACATCTTGGACTTCTAGGAGTGCGAGTGCATACAAAGAACTGGGAATGAGAGGAAGGAAACGAGTTTGGTTGGCACGGTGTCAGTATATTTTGAATTGGTGGGATGTCATGACTAGTGTCTTCGGCACTATCTTTTAGTGGCGGCAGCACTTTGGCGATATGGACTCGTCGTGCCACAAGAATTTGTTTGATTTATTTGAATGACGGCTGTCAGCATTAACCCGAGGAAAACCCACAACCATCGACAGGCTGCTAGCAGACCTTCCCACGTATGGCCGGACAGGAAGCCTCGTGCCCCAAGAAGACACATCCTCGTTGTCATGTGACTGAACAATTGTTTTGTACAATGTTAAACCACAATCCTACATACATACATACATACGAACACACCTGCGTACTTACACACATACTCACACCCACATACATACATACATACATACATACATACATACATACATTCATACATACATACACACATACATGCATACATACATACATACATGCAGACAAACATACAGACATACAGATTTACACACTTGCATACATATGTGGACCTTACTTCTTCACGATACTGTGGATATAAACCATAAGGACTCCAGCTATTGATAAGCACCTCAAAATGATAGAAAACAACTGGTTCACATTAAATGACACACTGCACGTATGGCTTCACTAACGTCCTCGACTGCTCACTCTTGCCTATCAAAACCGGGGGAATCTGGAAAAGTTGCCAGCCCAAGGCCGGATTTCAGCCCGCACTCTTCGAGACATAGAGAGTGAAGAAGGAAGCATTCAGACGCCTACTTTAGACTGGCTGTCTCTGATGTTTTCTCAGTGATTTCATAACAGTGGTATGCCTGGGCAAGCATACACAATCTCCGCATTGTTTGTAGATTTCAAAGGCAGAGGAAATTTTATCTGTGACCAATATGGATGTTGCGAAATGCTGATATAAATTGCTTAAACTTATTGCGAAATACTACCTCCATGTATTCATGTAGGCCTTATGAGTACATATCCCTAGACGAAGTGTCTTTGTGTTACTTTTCAGACGCGTACCCGGGAGACATCGGATCTATGTTACTCTACGCACTCCTGTGAAATCTTTTGTTCGTCTTTCTGTGGAAATTTTCAGGAGTTACTAAGATTACACATCGGAGTCCTCGACTCCCGGCGAGTTCATATATTTGCCAATATACATATACCGGGCAAACATCTCTCAAATGCAACGAGTTTAATATAAACCAGACGCCATGTGAGCGAAATATTCTTGAGCACAATGTAAAATACCATTCAAATAAATGAAGAAATAAATAGATCTGTCAAAGCAGAAATACATGGGCTATTTACCTTAACGATGAGTTTACGCATTGCATGTAAAATTAGCCAACCATAGGCTAGCGTCAGTTGTCTGTCTCACCATTGAATGGCGTTATGTGGCGTTAAGCAATATTCATTCATTCAAGTTTCTATCATTGTACGTAATGAGTTTGTATTATTTTTGAGCTATGAGTGTTATATACATGTACCTTAGAGTTTCAATCGGGGGCTCCATGGCTCAGGTCTTTAACGCGCTAGCGCAGCGTAATGACCCAGAGACCTCTCACCAATGCGGTTGTTGTGAGTTCATGTCCGGCCGTGCGTGGGAAGGTCTTTTAGCAACCTGTACTATTGAACCTGATTTCGGTAAATAGGAACAGTGTCTTGGTTTATGTTCGTCAGTGTTTGTCTGCCAAAGAAAGACATTCTTACATTTCCCCAGATGTAAATAGGGTTCGCCAGCCTTCTACAAAGGGAAGCATATCGTGTAACTGATGAAACAACAGTGCACCCTATGTATTTGAATAACAGTGTCAGCTTTGATTATTCAAGATTACTGGTGTATTGTTATTTAAGTAGGTAGAGGACACTGCCATATTATCAGTTATAAACTTTGCTACCCTTTGTACAGGGCTGGCGGAACCCATTGACTTGACCCGCAACAAAATTTGTTGACATCATGGCCTCGTCGAATCATTGGAAATGTGACCATTTTGTGTTATGCAGCTAAAGAGAACGAACAGAAAACACTAAACTTCCATTGTAAAAAACTTTTTTATTTTTTCACTGGTGTTTCATGAACTAAGTAGAGTGCTTTAAAATAACTATGCTCTAGGCGGGCTAACATACCCAAATAAAAGAAAACCTTACGGACATGCTAAGACCAAAACTACTGGTAAATCGGTGACAACTTTCAGCACTTCAGAAATGGTTTTATGGGACTCCAGACCCCAAAATGCTTTCCAGTGCATTGTATGCAAAACTCACGACAGAGCATCAAAATGAACGTTTGGGTTCATAATTGTAAGGCTAGTTTCCAAAACAACATCACAAACAAATCATCAAAGAACAAAGAAAGTATATAACCTACGAAATTAAGACGGAATCATGCAAATAGAAACAGTGAATAGTTTTCAATGATATTGGAATGACGCTAGGCTTCTTCTAGGCGAGTAACAAGAGTGTGCAAATCGAGTACCATGCTAGCGTGTAAGTTATTGATAATCAAATTATGTAGGACGTTGGGGCTCGAACCAAAGACCGTTTCTAGTGCTAGACTAAAGGGAAATTCCCTCCAGCTTGGGGGTAGAGAGCGCTTGTACACCATCCTGTACGTATACGTATCTCCTTTGTGCTTTGGGCAGATCTGTTTATATATCCATCCGGGCGATCTAATCCAACACGATGAATGGACCACCCCTAGCCCTGGGTTCACAGCAATTAGACACAATGATGAAGCAGACTGCCAGGACGTCTGGACCCTTTTTCCAGATTTACTTGTGACAGAATTACAATGCGTATGGCCAATACAAATATGTATGTGTAATACAGAAGATTAGTCGATATCATCAAATCGTGTTGTTTTCTGCTCAGTACAAATATGTATGTGTAGTACAGAAGACGAGTCGGATCATCAAATCGAGCGGTTCTCTGCTCAGTACAAATATGTATGTGTAAAACAGGAGACTAGTTGGCATCATCAAATCGTGTTGTTTCTGCTCAGTACAAATATGTATGTGTAATACAGGAGATTAGTCGGTATCATCAAATGGTGTTTTTTTCTGCTCAGCACAAATATGTATGTGTAATACAGGAGATTAGTCGATATCATCAAAACAGGTGGTTCTCTGCTCAATACAAATATGTATGTTTAATACGGGAGATTAGTCGGCATCTTTAAAGCTGGCTTCCTCTCCGGCCGTAAGTGGGAAGGTCTGGCAAAAACCTGCGGATGGTCGTGTGTTTCTTCCGGGCTCTGCCCGATTTCCTCCCACCCTAATGCTGGCCACAGCCGCATAAGTGAAATATTCTTGGGTAAGGCGTAAACACCAATCAAATAAATAAGTAAATATATAAATCAAATCGGGTGGTTCTGTGCTCATCAGACTTTTCTTTCTTATTTAGGCACATGCCTTTCCACCACTAGCGAATGGTTGACCATTTGTATATCCATAATAAGGTTTGTCATTAACGTTGAGGCATAAATCAAACATTCATCTTTCTATTAAAAAGAAAAATACAGCTTCTCACTGGACAAAGCCTATGGAGGCTTAACTGATTCTCACTGGGCAGAGAATAAGGAGGCTTTACCGATAGATACATTTTACTCACCAACCAAAAACACAACTGTTACAGACATAACAGCATACAAATGTGAAACACAACAATATTAATATGGATACAAGCATATATGATTGGCGGTTTCCTACCACCATAATGCTGACCGCCGTCGTATAAGTGAAATATTCTTGAGTGCAGCGTAAGACATCAATCACATAAATAAATTAAATAAGTGTATGATTCGTGTGTTGACATCAGAATTGGTTTTGTCGTTGCTTACATGTATACAAATGTAAAACTGTTTCATCGTTTTTAGATTTGTCTGTGTACGTCCCATCTTGGTGATACGTTTGTGTAAATATGCTGTGATTCGACGTACCGCTGTGAACGAACCGCTTGTAGTCCTCGACTTCGTCACGGTCTGCTAGTTTCTCACTAGCTTAAACTGATATATTGATACACACTGATACACACCAAGTCTCGTAGTACTTTAGTATACACACCGTGTGACACTACATTGGTGCTAAACAGTAGATGTACTTCAGTAGTTATACCAACAACGCCATAGTTCGTACAGAGCGCTTTAGCTCGCCTTTAGAGAGACGAGCTCAAGTCCCAATCTGACCCTCATCGTAACAATGTAAATATCATACAAGACTTGACATATATTATGAGGCGTTAAAATGAAAATGCTAAATGCTGCACCAATCGATAATCCGAATAAAAGTATTCTGAATTGATCGTGATTTTTTGATATGTGAATCTATCGAAACTATTTCATCAAAAGATTTACTCTATCTTGGGGATTGTTTGACCAGAATAAGGTATTAGGGCTTAAGGATCATTTGTATTTTGCTTCAGTAAAACCCCATAATAGTTTGGTATTAGTATCGATCGAAATACAATGTGTACCCAAATAATTTAAAATGACCTCAGTTTTTAAGACTTGATTTGAGATGCACAAATACTTATCGATCGCCTGGGCGATTTGATTCTTTGTTGCGCTTTACGAACTTTCTTCATTCCCTTATCCACTGGTATAATAGCATTGTCATACTAAACAACGCATGATTTATTTACTTACTTTATTTTATTACACTGCGAAAAAGTTAGGGGGTCAAGTGAAACCAAAATCTGAGTTAGAAAAGACTCCTGCTAGCTATCCGACTTACCTAGTGAATCCACAATATAACCAGAAGAGGTCCGTGGTCTTTTGACTCAGTTTTCCGAGTTGAGTTAGCTCAATCATATAACTCAGATTTTTGTGTTAGTTAACCCAAACTTTTCTCTCAGAGCAATAAAATAAAGCATATCAAAAAAATTATACCATACTACACCCATACACTCTGTTGATACCTGTGTCTATACTATGACAATATAATCTGCTCGGAGTATGTTTTTACACTAAAAAAATTAATCTATTAATTTTCACAGAAATGTATGTAGTCTGAGCGATAGCAGAATGTATTCTGTTGTCATAATATAATGTTCTGTCATATTCAACATAATATCCTGTTAGTCCAACAGATTCTTCATAAAACTTCCAATGTCCAGGTGTGTTATACATTGTATTAAACAGAACAATCTGCTGTAATAGCAGGATACATTCTAGCATCACTCAGACTTTCAGTTAAAATTCACAGATTTATTTTTCAGAGTACTCTAACAGTACTTTCTGGTCATACCATACTGCAAAAATACCCCCTGTTCAACCCATATAGTAAAAATACTGTCTGTTCATACCACACTTTAAAAATACCCTCTGTTTAAACCATGTAGTCAAAAATACCATCTGTTCAATCCATACAGTAAAAATACCCTCTGTTCATCCTATACTGTAAAATACTCTCTGTAAATACCATGCTGTAAGAATACCCTCTGTTCATACCATACTGTAAAAATACCTTCTGTTCATATTATAGTGAAAACATGCTCTCTCTTCACACCATCCTGTAAGAATACCCTCTGTTCATAACATACTGTAAAAATCCCCTTTGTTTATACCATACTGAAAACTATCATCTGTTCACACCATACTGTAAAATACCTTCTGTTCAAACCATACTGTAAAAATACTCTCTGTTAATACCATGCTGTAAGACTACCCTCTGTTCATACCATACTGTAAAAATACCTTCTGTTCATACTATACTATAAGAATACCCTCTGTTCACACCATCCTGTAAGAATACCCTCTGTTCATACCATACCATAACGATTTACACTGTCAAGATAATCACACATCACTTGTAGTCGAAGTTAATGCCAGTAAATTAATTAAACAAAGTGAAAATTTTTGACCTAAAACTATGCTTATACCTATGGAAGGCTGAAAATACCCCAAAGATTGCTAGCAACCTGCGGATGGTGGTGGGTTTCCACCGGAGAGTGGCCCACTTCCTCCATAATGCTGGCCGCCGTCGTATAAGTGAAATATTCTTGAGCACGGCGTAAAACACCGATGAAATAAATAAAAAAAATATATCAAAAACTGCTATAAAATGTCCGAATTTTGTTGATTTGTGCGCAAGTGCAAAATGGTAGAATGTTTTAGCATAACCTTGTGACTTTGTTGGTGCCATAGCGAAAAAATTCCGGTCATGCGCAAAGCTGCTTACACGGTAGTTGTAAGATTCCAACCTTTTCTCCAGGTTGCGTGACCTACTCATGCATATTAATAGTACACATAATCACTGAGAATATGTTTTAGGGTAAGGGTTAGGGCTAGGGTTAAGGAAAGATGTGTTTTCTTTAATGTTCCTGAATAGCCCTACATCTAACGGCCGGAATTTTTATCGTGAGCTGGTGTTTGTTTGTACACCACTGCCACCAATGTCAAATTTTGTACAGAAATCTTGAGCAATGCAAAGAACACTGAGATCACAGTGATGAGGCAGACAGTGTCTTGACCTTTCCTTCTGTTTGTACTTGATAAATATACATGCACATTTCCTATGTGTAAAGTATACACAACGCTATTCTAACGGTCCACGTGGCACAGTATAATTGATGAATGATGGGCATAGGTGTGTGACAGGACGCCACTGGTGAAGGTAAGCCTAAGCAAGCCTAAGCAAGCGCATGTGTGTAACACAGGCCCGAAAATTCAAGCTTGTCTCGTGCTATCTGTGATGTAAAGCTAGCGTAATGATCATCTCATGCATGCACCATAAGTAATATGGCGTATACCTTCGTTCATACTATCATAGTACATATACAGTAGCTTATTCTTCTGTGTAGATGTAATCTTAGAATGTTTATTGGGCATAACACAGCGTATGGCACAGCGCACTTGCACCTCAACGGAGAGAAAGAACAAAGATATCTACAGAAAAGTCCAACTCATAACTACTCAGAATAAATCACCGTGTTTGAGTTACCCAAAATGTAGTGAGGAAAGAGTGTCTTAAGTTCATGCGTGTTGTCTATCAGTGAAGGGTAAGAATACAAAATGTGATCACCGGAAAACGGGCTACTGACGGACTGGGTGTAATAGACACCTAACCGCAAGCGTACCCGAACTATAAGTGTCCCGCTGTGGCTATGTTAGCATTATGTGCCTGTCTACATTCACGTCATGCGCGTTAGCCCGAATGATAAGCATGGCTGAAGTCGTTGGTGTTTACGTCTAATCTGAACACATCACGAAGGCTACGGAATTCGGTGTCGTAAATGGGTGGTTGAGTTTGTTAACTTCAGTGAGGACATACGACACATGTTTAGAAGGACTATAAGCGTAGGCGTTGCTCGTGTTTTGTGGACAACATCGCGTTTGTCAGTAATATAACCGAGGCAGATGACACAGCTGAACCACTGAGCTCTGATGAAGTAAAGCAGGTGAGACAAGACACCTTTGGATGAATGGTTTGTAGCAGAGAGACCGACTTGGTGCTGGTTCAAACCCGGAACCTGGTACAAATCTTTTAAATTCATCCGTTCTTGCTGCTCGTTGGGTCTGTGAGACACGGCCGTGTAGCCATTTACTTAATCTGACGTTCGGTGAAAACCATGGTATAGCTTCCTGTACGTAACACTATTTAAAGTTCGCCTGTAACTTGCCAAAGCTTGCTAGCTTTCTACGATTTCTTCAAGTTCCACCACCCAGACATAAAACTTACGGAAATGGTATAAATGGAAAACTCTTCAGTATGGCTTTAAATACAACAACGTAAACATCAAGGTATGAGTGAATGAATGCTTGGGGTTTAACAAAAAAGTATGCTTATTTTACCTCCTGTCATAAGAATAAATTACGTAATTCTCGACAATATGCCCATCCCTAAGCTTGGATATGAATCGTCATTAAAGATTGGCATTATTCTACACTTGTTCTGCTAGAGACTAGCCGAAGCCTTTCAGTTTAGCCAAAGTCATAGACAGCGATGATACAATGGATCTGTAGCGCTCGGCACCGGGCTTCTATAATATTTTTTAATTTATTAACGTTCTGAATAATTGACTTCTCAAGTGCTGCACATCGTATCCGCATTTTCATTCTCCATGTCAGTATATCTCCTGTTGAAGTCAAGGACATAAATAAGTGACTATTATAAACGTGTACATGTACGTGTATAATCCATTTTAATCTCAATGAAAGGCAAAGTGTATTTTATATTTACACGTATATTTTTACACCCATAGCAAGGTGAACTCCAGTTGACTATACTTTAAATGCTCAATCACATAGCAAGATCTCCGAACAATAGAAAGCTTCTCCAGCTTCACTTATTTGCTCATGTCGCACACACAACTTTGCAAATCATCAGAAGGCAGTACTTGTAAACTTTGGTTTTTACAACAAACGCAAGATATAGGCCTATGCACTCAAAACATTCACCTGTGAATTTTATCAGAAAGTCTGTATTCTGTTGTTGAAACATGATATTTTGTCATATTTAACATAATATCCTGTTAGTCTTATGGCATCTTTATGTTGAAGTCTACAGAGTCTGCACCAAAAGAATGTAGGGTTTTGAGCAGATGTTGTTCTTGGGTGTAAGTTTTCATATGCAATCATGTTAAAATGCTACACAGTGAAGCGATTTTCTAACCAAATCTGTCAAAGTCTTTTCATAAATCATCATGTTTCAAATAATGAAACATTCCCTTCTCCAAAATGTGTGTGTATGTACATATTTCTGGGGCTTAGCTTCGAACTTAGCAATTTTGCAGCCACCTAACTAAGAAGAGTAGTATGTAAAACTCCAGACCACGCGCCAGAAGTTTTCCGTTTGGTCGATCTGTACGGAGTTGAACGATTTCGGACTCCCGTCTACATAATGCCTGTTTCAGGTCACGATGGTTGATCATCTCCGAAACGATCTGATTGAAGTCGGATTCCGAAATTGAGCCATCAGCTATTGCTGCGGACATATGCGCGTTGATGCTGTTCAGCTTAGCCTATACAACTGTGTACCCACGGCGACGATTCTGAATTTTTCCAATAAGTTCTCGACGACCAGTACTCCCTGCAGCGGAATATTCACGATTATCCCCACGACCTTATAATTGTATCTAATCTTCAAGCCGGGAAACACAAAGAAGGAGTCGGGATCAGCCGGCACCATGCCTAACACTAGCTTTATAACGATGGTAGTACCACGCTGAATTTCCATCCGGGAAATCAGTGACTGCGTTAAGACCCACGCTGCCCACACCCGCCCCAGCAGCTAGTGTGAAGTGACCTCCTCTTTCGAGAGACACTAGACAGATGGCGTCAGGCGTATAGGACACAAAAGCCTCGCCGCATTTGATGACCTTCTTCACCTCCGGTCCGGTTGTTTGGACGGATTTCGGGGACATCTGTACATCAATGAACCAATCGGGGTCTCGGGTCATGGAAAGAGCTGAGCGGTTGTCAACGCTGACTAAGGAGAGCTTTTGTTTTCCGGGTGCCTCAGAAGGTGGTTTGTGCACACTCGCCGCTGTGACTGAGACGTCTTGAAGGGAATTGAACGTGGCAGGTTCTGACTGATGTGTTCCAAAAGTACCGCTTACCAAAAGTAACCTGCAATTCCATCTTTCATGCCTGGAATACCAACAGAATGCAGTTTTGGCAGAAGCAGTTGAACTTTGCGGTCTTATGCGTAACCAAGGGATGTAGTGTGTCGGGTAAAAATTATCTTCACGGTCCCGGCCCCCGCATGAAGGACCTGTTCTCATTTCACGTCTACCACCAGGTCCGGGGGATCTTGAGAGATAAAAGCACCCCTTTCATCCGGTCAGATGGCCGACCAAATCGTTATGGCTACGGCCGAACAGAAGCTAAGCGCCAATGAGGGTATGAACGTCGAAGTGCCAACTACTGTGCAGTCCCACGGGAGCGGAGAACATGTGACTGTAAAGCCAAAAGACGATGTTCCCCCGCCCACCGCTCAACACAATAGCTTGAAGGCCCACCAGACGAAAGACTCATTCTCGTTAGCACCATAGAACCACAATGGGGAGAAGACAGCTCTCGCGGTAGCCAGGGTTGCTATTGGGTTACTGCTGTTATAGTCCATACACTAGCCTGCCTCAGCGGATGCTTTTTCACTCACATTTTGAGACCGCCCCTGTCGGTTGGTTTAGGAGTTGGCGATGGAGAAGGCGTAGAGCTCCGGTGAGCGCTAACACCAAAGTGGAGATCGTGAGGATAGAGATAATAGTGATCCCTTGTTCCAGAGAAAAGCCAAGGCGGAGAAGATTTTGGATGGACTTCGCGAAGATAAAGCTTCTTTGCTAAGCAGCGAAACGGCCGATGACCCCCCGATGACCCCCCCCCCCCCCCAACCCCGCCATATTACATGATGTCGGTGCGAAATGACAGGAGGAGGAGAGGGCGAACGTGGCAAAGACGCATAGGGTGCCAGCATCAGGAATACTCCACTGGCCGCCGCTGTTTATCATCGGTGCCCTTGGAGTCATATTGTTCTTGCACTAAGGGTGCAAGCTTGACAAAGCCTCCTTTTGCCAAGTATGATCCACAGACACAGCATTTAAAGACACAACCCGACCTTTTCTATATGCAGTCACGATTTCTTCTCCCATCAGTGATGGAAAGGTGCTGGTCAACGCGGCCTATTACGTAGTCACTCTCCTGGCTTGTGGGAACGCTCTTCTAGGTAAGATGTTCTTGAAAGCCCCCCATCCCAAAGCTAAACACAACAGTCCAAGAAATGGGAAATGGTCCTTATTGATGTCGGCCTAGTTATGTGGACGAAAGACCTGCTAATTAAACAAGGGATTCTTCCACCGAATATTATGAAGTAAAGACGGTCTCGATCGCAATGATGACGGGCGGTTCGCTCGTAAACGCTCTGGCCTTCTCAGTGTCGAACTATCTCTTCTCCATGGTGAGGGCTGCCGGTGTGGACAAGGCAGTAAAACAGCTCCAAACCACCCAAGCAGCATGGGCCTGAAAACGAACTGAGCATTTGAGTGGATCAACGAAGAGTTCCAGGGGCAGGGCCATGCCGTCCAAACTTTCCAGGATGACGACGCTGCAATCCACGAGTACACTATGTTCACGGACAAACCACTTTCACGCGATGCGCGCGATGTGTTGTTGGGCACCAAACCAAAGTTCTCTGATATCTTTCTGCCGTCAGAAGACCAAAAACATCAAACTGCTGCCAGCCATTAAGAGACTGGCGGAGGATGACAAGGCCTCTGAAAACGGGGCCCAAAGTTCGTTGTTTCGATGCCGAATGAAGCCCATCAGGTTTGATGGACCAGTGGGGACGCTTTACAAGTACGCCCTCACCCTCGTTGACGTCGCCCTTTGCTATAAGGAGGCCGAACCCTTGGCAACGAAATAAGCCAAGGATGACGCTGATGCCCTTGCTCACATATTCAAGCGGGGACAGCTTAGATAACCAAAGCTACTCCAGGTCGGTCTAGGGCGTGAATTTAATGGCGCTACAAGCCAGTTCCTGGCTAAACATGGCGTATCGATGTGTGCGGATGGAGGTGCACCGAGACCAGGACATTGTGGAGCGTTTCAACCGCACTGTGGCTGAGCGGCTGTTCGGTCATCAATACGCCCATGAGATGCGTTTGCCTCCCGGAAAGCAATCGATAGATTGGGTAACTTGCTTGCCCGCAGCCATTGCTGCCTTGAATGGGGTAATGACCCGACTCACTAGGAAGAAGCCGAGAGATGCCTTAAGGGTACGATCGTGGCACATAAGCCCTCATTAGTGATTCCTGGTCGCTCGGTTGGTCTTCTCGAACAGAAACTCCTTTCAGGGGTTGGTGTTTGCTATCTGTGCCAGACTGGCAAGCTGAGGGTTGCCGGCGTCGGGCGACTGATCGTGTATGGTCCCTGGATGTTTACCGACTTTGGCTGTCGGTGACCAAACCTGGCGAGCCTTGCTCTACCACCTTGACGTGCAATCGGTTGGCCCTCAACCGCTGACAATGGGGGTTTGTCCGTGAGGAACTTCTTCCGGTGCCGCCTGACACTCAGCTACCACCGGATAGGGCCCTACAACGCGGCTAGGAGCTCATCTATCTAATCCCTCTGGGAGGGCAACTTTGTGTCCGTAGGCCAGGCTGTCCACCACGTTTTTATCTATCCAGCGCTTGGAGTCGAAGGGTGTGAGCGGTACCTTGTTCAGACGCTGCCTGTAGATGCAATGGCGCTCTGACCGCAGGATATCCATACCGTCGCCGAAGGTCTCCTTTTCTAAGCGGGCCTCTTTGGTCTGGTCATGTCTGTTATGTGAACAACTGCCGTTAGCTTCTAAATTTAGCTTGCCACTCTTTACATATGCTGAGTTACTTACAAGATACATTTCTTACACAAATTTTACTCAAGGCGACTGCATTGATAATGATGAATCGGACCATTGTACACCTAGTGACATATCACATGTTTCTAAACATCAGCTTGTAACTAAACAGCATCATGTTTGCTTGACAGAGCTCTCGATGATTGTGTTATTTCATCTGAACTTGTGTGTTAGTATGTCAAGTCTGATATACTTATGCGTAAATGGAGACCACCTGATGTATCTGTTGAGGGTGACTGGGTTGCTAAACATCAGATTGTTGTACCCAAGGCATATGGAACTGAAATTTTACGTATGGCACACCGAACCACTTCTTTTGGCCAGGATTAAAAAGAGATGTAACCCAGTTTTGTAAATCATGTCATACATGCCAGGTAGTGGATAAGCCTAATCAGACTATTCCTAAGGCACCATTAGAGCCTGTACCAGCATTTCAAGAGCCATTCAGCAGAATATTGATTGATTGTGTAGGCCCTCTACCAAAGACGAAGTCTGGGAATCAGTATGTGTTAACTATTATGTGTACAGCAACCAGATTTCCCGAGGCTGTTACTTTAAGGCATATAAACACCAAGTCTGTTTTCAAAGCTTTAACAAAGTTTTATACTCTGTTTGGTTTACCCAAATCCATACAGTCTGATCAAGGTTCAAACTTTATGTCTGGTATTTTTCAGCAAGTTATGTACCAGTTAGGCATTAAACAATACAAGTCGTCTGCCTATCACCCAGAAAGTCAAGGTGCAATTGAAAGATTTCACCAAACATTAAAGAACACGATTAAGACTAATTGTGATGACACAGAGGAAGACTGGGATGAAGGTATTCCATTTTTTATGTTTACTGTTCGAGAGTCAGTACAAGAATCATTGGGTTTCAGTCCATTTGATTTAGTATTTGGAAATACTGTTAGAAGACCATTGTTAATTTAATTTTGTTAATCTGATTTTCGTGCTTAGCTTGTCAGAGCATGTGAATTGGCTAAAGCCAATCTTGAATGTACTCTGAAGAATATGAAACGTAGATATGATGAGAAATCTGTTGTTCGGTCATTTCAACCTGATCAGAAAGTTTTAGTATTGTTACCTGTACCAGGTAAATGCTTTGATGTCAGATATTTTGGTCCATATGTTGTTGACAAAAAGCTGAGTGAGCTTAACTATGTTGTTAAAACACCTGATCGACGGAAAACACAAATGACACTGATAACACTGGTGTACATTCTGCTAATGTTGTTGCTGCTGTCATTGACCAGAGTTGCTGTAATACAGATGATATTGACGAACAGTTGTTTGACTCTAAGCTCAATTCTTTAAATCTTCAGAATTCAGATGTCTTAAAACAGCTTGATTCTAAGCTGCAACATCTGGAACCCAGTCTGCAACAGCAACTGTTTGAACTTGTTTATGAGTTTTCACATTTGTTTCCAGATGTACCATCAAGAACTGATGTCATTTTTCACGATGTTGATGTTGGTGATGCCTCACCTATTAAACAGCACCCTTACAGGTTAAACCCAGTGCAGGCTAAGTACCTCTATAATGAGATTAATTACTTAGTCAGCCTAGTCACAGTAACTGGACTTTAACATGTATTTTGGTACCCAAGCCTGATGGTACATATAGAATGTGTACGGATTACAGGAGAGTCAACGCTGTCATTAAATCAGACAATTATCCAATACCTCGTATTGATGACTGTATTGACGCTGTTGGTCAGGTGAAACATGTATCAAAGTTCGATTTGTTAAAAGGGTTTTTGGCAGGTTGCTCTTACTCCTAAGGCTCGTGAAGTTTTATTCTTTGTTACGTCAGATGGACTCTTTCAATACGAGGTAATGCCATTTGGAATGAGGAATAGCCCAACTACGTATCAATGCCTAATGAATGAGGTCACTTCCGGTTTGGACGGGTGTCGTGTCTACATAGACGAAGTCATTATCTTCACCGACACTTGGGAACAGCACATTTCTAGAATACACCAGTTGTTTGAGAGACTTAGTCAGGCTACACTTACCGTCAATCTTGTAAAAAGTGAATTTTGTTGTGCCACTGTCACATATGTTTCGTCGCTTTGGGTGCTCCGGGAGTTGAATAATTGAACAGACTTCTGATAGTTCGAAGGAGTCAACTTTTTTGCTCAAGATAACATCGGAACCCTACAGCAGGGTCCTGCAACGTCGGACCAGGGGAGTATGTAAAACTATACTTATTGGAAACGGACTTACGTTAGGCCAATTACGTGACATCCCCCTTTTCAACATGAAATAAGTAAAAGAACAACTGTGAAAGAAATTACAGTTCTTTGAAACACGACGACTTAAACCAATGTTCTGGATGTTCAACAGTCTCTGAATTGAAGATGTGGAAGAACCTCTGAAAAGAAACATTTAACAACATGATATAGTGAGTGAAAATTGAAATTAACTCTTCACGGGACTGTCCAGGGCATACACAACCGGTAGCAAAGTCACTGAAATGATAAAGTTAAAAAATACAACTTCTCACTGAGATAAATAGTCATTAAAACGTGCTGGCTTTCGCACCACTCGTCCATACGAAGTACGCGTAACGCCGGTGCTTGGAGTTTCTGGGTTTACTTCCTGACACGGTGGACTTGTTGTCCTGGTATCCACGAGGCGATCTTCCTTTTCTGGTACTTGGGCTGGAGTATATACCTCGGGCATTCTTACCTCTGGGCAGTCTTCCTTTGTCGTTCTTAGATCACGGCGGTTTCTTCTGAACCGTCTACCATCTTCAGTGTGAATGCTGTAGGAGCGTATGTCTACTTGTTTGTCAACAACTGCTTTCTGCCACTGTTTGTCTCTGTTGTGGGGCTTAAGTCTTACCACATCTCCAGGTTGCAGATCAGCGAGATCACGAGCGGAACGATTGTAGTATCGAGCTTGTTTCAGCTTTCTACTTGCCAGTTTATCGGTGACTGTCAACAGTTTTCGGCTTGAGAAGTTCGTTGGTTGCTGGTAGAAGAGTCCTTGTTCTTCGTCCAAACAATCTCTGTACTGATGAGCTACCAATTCCTTCTGCTGGTATGTTTCTCCATTCTAGCAAAGCAAGGAAGGGATCTGTTTTGGCATGTAGAGATTTGGCCATGAGCTGCTTCACGGTTTTAACTGCGCTTTCCACTTTGCCATTTGATTGCGGATAACGTGGCGAAGAAGTAATATGTTCAAACTCATACTTGTCGGCAAACTTCTTCAACTCGGTCGAATTATAGGGAGGGCCATTGTCTGACATGAGCTGGACAGGAATTCCGTGACGGTCAAACTGTGATTTCATCGTTTTTATCACTGTAGTAGCCGTTTTGTCATGTAGTCGATCAACCTCGAAGTAGTCAGAGTAATAGTCTGCCAGTATCATATAATCCTTGCCATCAAACTCAAATAGGTCACAACCCACTTTTTCCCACGGGCGACTGGGAATCTCATGGCTGATGAGAGTCTCTTTCGGCTGGTTGTTCTGTAAGGCGTTGCACGTGTCACACTTACTTAACAAAGCGGTAATGTCCTTTATCATGTTCGGCCAGTATACTAACTCTCTGGCTCGTCGAATGCATGACTGAAGACCAATGTGCGATGAGTGGAGTCGGTTCAAGATTTCTGGTCTGACACTAACAGGAACGATAACTCTCTCACCTTTAAACACTATTCCATTCTGAACGGAGAGTTCATCTCTGAATGGGAAGTATTGCTGTACTGTAAAGGGAGCATCTTCCTTTCTGTCTGGCTATCCATCCTGTATCACTCTCTTCAGTGTTGACATGGTTGGATCCGATGACGTGGCTTTTTGGATCAACTCTATCGGCTGGTCAGAGATAGCAAGATACTCAACCATATTGATGGATTCTGTCTCGATAGCTGTTGGACACCTGTCGTCAATTAGCATGACATCTCCATGTTCATTTGTAGCTGTCTTGGAATATGGTAAGTATGCGCGACTGAGTGCGTCGGCAAGATACATCTGTGTTCCTTTCTTGTAGGTCACTTCATAATCAAACTTCTGCAGCCTCAATAGCATGCGTTGTAGTCTCTTCGGGGCACTGTGTAGGCTTTTGCGGACGATTGATTACAGTGGTTTATGGTCGGATTCAATCCTGACTTTCCTTCCATAGACGTATTGTTCGAACCGTTCCATTCCAAAGACAATGGCGATCATTTCTCGCTCAATCTGTGCATAATTTTTCTCTGCAGAAGACAAGGAACGCGATGCATAGGCCACCGGCTGGACATTTTGCATGAGACATGCTCCCAGTCCATCTTGGGAAGCATCGCATTGAAGTACTGTTTCAGCTTTGTCGTCAAAATATCTCAAAACAGGAGGACTTGACAAGATATCCTTCACTGCCTGAAGACATTTTCCATGGACTTCTTCATCCCAGAGAAAGTGATTCTCATTTTTGAGAAGTTCTCTTAAAGGGGCAGTTGTCGATGATAGTTTTGGGGCAAATTTCTGGAGGAAGTTGACCATGCCTAACAGACGTTGTACACTTTTCTTATCCGTCGGGGCTGGCATATCCTTGATTGCCGTCACTTTAGAAGGATCAACTTTCAATCCAGAAGAAGACAAGATGTGTCCAAGGTATGGAACCTCCCGGCACTTGAGGTGAAACTTACTCTGATTCAGTTTAATGTTCTTCTCACGACATCTGTCCATGAAGGCAATCACCTTTCTGTCGTGATCCTCGTCAGCTTCTTGGTCAGTGTCTCCAACACCAAAAACTAGAACATCATCGTGTACCACTTTCACACTATCTAGACCTTCCAGTGCTTCGTTGAGTCTACGCTGGAATTCTTCCGGTGCGGTAGAAATACCAAATGGCATACGGAGCCAGCGGTACCGTCCCCAAGGAGTTTCAAAAGTGGTCAGGTGGCTGCTCTCTTCATCGAGCTCAACGTGCCAGAATCCATTCTTCGCGTCAGCGTGGCTAAAGCATTTAGCATTGGCAAGATCAGGAAGGAGATCATCGATCGTGGGGGTTGGGTAATGGTTTCGTTTCAGAGCAGAGTTCAGAGGTTTTGGGTCGATACACAGACGAAGTCGTCCATCGGGTTTAGAAACCACAACCATTGCTGAAATCCAGTCAGTAGGCATGGTGACTGGCTTAATTATACCTTTCTTGGTCAGAGTTTCTAACTCTTCTTTCAGTTTAGGCTGAAGAGCAACAGGTATAGCAGTCCTTCTAGTTTTCCTTCTCCTTGAAAAACATCTCTATAGGAAGACTTGATTTCATTCATGGTAACACCAGGCTGTTTCCTTGACTTCACATCATCACTGTGCTGATGCGACAGCAGCATAATATTCTCAGTCTCTACGGTTATAAGATTCATCTGTTGAACCGCTCTGGCTCCCAACAGAGGTCTGTAGTCACCCTTCACGATGACAAATTCAACGCTGTATTTCCTCCCATTCTTAGGATTTTTCATTGAAATGCGGCGTTTCCCGACAGGTACAGTTTCTGTTCCATTGAACACAACCAGGGTTGTTGTGGATTTTTCCACTTTCTTCAGTTGTCTGTCATTGTAGATTTCAGCGTAGAGATTTTCAGGGAGAATATTGACCGTAGCTCCACAGTCCAACTGGAAAAAAACAATAGTTTTGCGATTTAGAATCATACGGGCAAAGATACGTTTTGGAAATCTGTTTTCCTTTTGAACTTACGGATAGCACATATTCCTCTTCCCCATCTGATGATTCCTCATCAGTGTCCACTTGATGAATTTTGTGCTGTCTCTGTTTGCCTTTATTTGGACATTTGGACGAAAAGTGATTGGGTTTATCACAGTGGGAGCAAACTTTACCCCAGGCAGGGCATTTTTCCTTAACAAAAGGATGACGTTTGCCACAGAAGCAAGTTTGTACGAAGCACTGCAACATACGAGTCAACAGTCTCTGATGTCTCCTGGTCTCGGCGATTAAAGCAGTATCTCTCGTAAGTTTCATTGGTCTCTCCGACACAAAATGTTTCAAACTTCTGCAGTACAATGTCTATATCCTGTTTATCTTCTTCCTGTGTAAAGGTTAAACCATCAAGAATATACAATGCATCCACGCCTATACAAGTCAGTAGGGTAGCAGTCCTGTATTTACTTTCCGAATCACAAAGTCTAGTTGCGATTTCATAATTGTCCCACATCCGTTTGAATTTTTTCCAATTCGTCACCAAGTTTCCTTTCAGATCCAGTTTGGTTGGCAGTGGAATGTTTGTAGGGACATGTACAACATTAGGAGCTTGTATATTGTTAGCTTGTTCTTCCGCCATTTTCCAGGAATTACAATAACACAAGTCAGTGTGTCACATACTGGGCTTCCGTAGAAAATGCAGCACATCTATATAGAGCACAAGTGTCATGGAGCTTCACCAGAGTAAACTCGATTGTCCTATACGCGACATCGTAGAAATCCAGCTTACAGCGCAAAGGCCAAATGTCCGTAACGGGCTTCCATACTTTTTTGCTCCAGCGTTGGGGAGAACAGTCAATCACACTAAAAATCAAGCTAATGTTCACAGAGTTCACTGTTATTTCCGTTCGCAATGTTCAGAATCGATTATTTTCACAGTGTTCATTCACAAAAATCACAAGTTTTGGCAAATAATGCGAATCTCAGTTCAGAAAGTCACTCACTGTCTGTAAACAACACTCCCGCGCGAGTCGAGCCACCTGCACGATCAGCGCACAGAGAAAATACGCCAATGTCCGTTGGTACAGAGTTTCAAATTTACCACACGACTGGACGGGAATCTCATCCCAGTTCTGACACCATGTTTCGTCGCTTTGGGTGCTCCGGGAGTTGAATAATTGAACAGACTTCTGATAGTTCGAACGAGTCAACTGTTTTACTCAAGATAACATCGGAACCCTACAGCAGGGTCCTGCAACGTCGGACCAGGAGAGTATGTAAAACTATACTTATTGGAAACGAACTTACGTTAGGCCAATTACGTGACAACATATTTGGGTCATTTTGTCGGCCAAGGTAAAGTCAAGCCTATTGACTCTAAAGTCAGTGCTATTTCCACACTTCCTGTACCCTGTAACAAGAGACAGCTTAAACGTTTTTGAGTATGGCTGGATATTACAGGAAATTCTGTCCAAACTTTTCCACTATTAGTGATTCATTGACTCAGCTGTTGAAAAAGTCCAGTAAGTTTATTTGGTCAGATGAGTGTCAGACTGCTTTTGATAAGATAAAAGCCATACTTAAAAGTTCACCTGTGTTGTCAGCACCTAATTTTGAGAAAACTTTTAAGTTAGCAGTTGATGCAAGTAATGTTGCTGTAGGTGCTGTTTTGCTTCAGGAAGACAATCTTGGTGTTGATCATCCAGTTTGTTTCTTTTCCCGTAAACTTAACAATTTTCAGAGAAGTTATTCAACTGCTGAAAACGAATGTTTGTCTGTTATTTTAGCTCTGCAACATTTTAAAGTTTATGTAACAGCTTCAAGACAACCTGTGATTGTAAATAGTGATCACAATCCACTTGTGTTTCTACAGAAAGTTAAGGGAAAGATTCAGAGATTGTTATGGTGAAGTTTATCGTTGCAGGAATACAATCTAGAAATCAAACACGTTAAGGGAAAAGATAATGTTATTGCAGATTCCTTGTCTCGTGTATAAGTTGTGTATAAAATGTTTAATTGCATGTGGTTTTACAATGTTGTATCCATTTTTGTTTAACATGTATTGTGTAACATATATTGTAAGTAATAAAAAGTTGAAAAAACTTTTTTTTTCTTGAAGGGTGGGTGTGTGATGTGAACGATTGCCGTCAGCTTCTAAATTTACCTTGCCACTGTTTACATATGCTGAGTTCAGGGCCTGCTGTCTGCCTCTGACTTAGAATGTTCCAGAATACGCTCAGTTCGGGGCCTGTTTGTTTACAACAAGTGTTCAGGAATTTTCTTATTCTAGACAATTCGACCAGTCTATATAGGACCTATGAAAGCGGGTCAAAGAGGAGAAAGGAGAATTATTAAGAGTTTTGGATGCTTTCGATGTGTATTACTTTAGTAGGCCTTTTGTGCTGAATTTTGGTGTCTTTATAGCCTCTGGCTTTGTTATATCATATCTCCACCGAGCACTTGTTCAGTCTGAACTTGTATATTTAATTTGTGCTCTTGTGTACACAGTGCTTATTAGTACACGGACCCTGTCTGTGGAATTATTTCGTCATACACTCAGTTATACTGTGGATTTTTCCTCTTATTTGTGCATTTATGCATGTATGGTCTTCAGCATTGTGGAATATATGCGTCCGTTTGGGCTTGACACCGTTGTACATGTAAGTGCTTTAGTATTTGTATAGATACTGCTATCCTTTCTTGTTAAACTTAAGTACTTTAGCATTTGTAAAAGTCTTGTAATCTGTTCTTGTTAAACCTAATAAATTGTTGAAAAAAAATCTGTTGGTTTTGGTTGCTTTTTTGTGCGACTAAACTGTCGTGTATTTCGAACAAGACATCTCTTTATATACAGAGAGTTTGGGTCATGACATTAACAATCCATGTCAGACGTTAGGCATCCTT